>NC_080418.1:106131024-106440191 GCF_029873635.1 Malania oleifera | reverse complement strand
TGAAAATTTTGAAATAGAAAGGGGGACAAAGCTAATACTAAGGAACCACAATGAGAAGTTTAAGCTATAATGCAAACTGTATGAGATGATGCTCTAATAATGATATGATATGATGACTCGAGACATAATTTGTTGATACTAATACTACAATGCTGAAATGAACTATGAACTTTGAACTTACATATGAAATCCTGATTTTGATATATATGAATGATTATTTTTCCTAACATCGTTAAAAGTATGCATATTGTAAAAGGGGGGGGGGGCTTATCAAGGTTACCTCATCTTTGCTCTTTATTTGTCATCATAAAAAAGGGGGAGATTGTTGGCCTAACATGGCTTTCAAATCTTATTTTGATGATAACAACTAAAGGTAAATTTAACATGTTATGGTTTAAGTGATGATATTTCAGGAAACCAAGTATATGAAGTGTAAAAGTTTTTATGAGATCAAGGTCACATGTGTTACTAAAAGCCCATATTCCAACATTAATAGATCAAAAGGAAGCTCAAGAGATCAAAAATAGACAAATACAATGGAAGCTTAAAGATATTGAAGCTTAAGACAAAGTGGACTCAAAACAAAGATATACATGAAGACTTCAAGTTTAGAAAGTTTTAAAGTTTTAGGTAAGTCTTGTGCATGTACTTCATTTAAATATCAAAATGAATGCTTTAAAGCTTATTAGAATTCATTATGGACTTAGAGACCTTATTTTTTAAACCCCGTAAAATACTCTTTAAAAGTATCAAGACAAGTTGGCTAAAGTTTTTAGAAACAACTCTTTAAAAATAGTGTTTTAATTGTTCAGGCGACTAACCCTTGTCTAGTCAGGCGACTGACATTTTTGCTGAATTAAATTTGATAGACAATGTACAATTAGGCGACTGACCTTGTTCTAACCTTTGAAAATACGTTGATTTTCAAAGATCAAGCTACTAGCCCCAATGAGGTCAAGCGACTAACCTTGGTAACAGTTAGTTTAGAACAACATTTTAAAGTTTCCAAATTATATTGCTTGTGCCCCAAAATTTGTAAAACCTTGAGACACACTCCAAGTAACTTGGGCAATGCGAAAATATATCTTTTTGACCCTATAAATACATGATTCACCAAATAAAATTAAATAGAAAGAATTGAAAATTTTATTTCAATCTATATTGCTCATACTCTCTTAAAGCCTTATTGCACACATCTACTTGCTGAGATTTTCTAAGAAATACTGAGTCATTGATCGCTGATCTCTGAGCACAACTTCTGAGTTTTGAATCAATCCAAGAGATATCCTAGTGATATACTCTTCGAGCTTCAATTTCATTCTTCATTGATATTTACTTTGAAGTATTGATTAACTGTGTTTAAACTTGTACTAATCTGCTCTATCTGAGAGTATTTCTTTTACACAAGAATTCTTTCTTGTTTTAATGTTTTCGTTCAGGATTGTTGAATCGTTGTACCAAGCATGAGGTATCACTTGGAGAGGTGTACTCTAGCCTATTGAAGGAGCAGTTGTAAGGTTGCTCATGCTCGTAAAGGAGTGTTATAGTGGAATCCTTAGTGGTGTTACTTAAGGCAAGGATGTAGGTGGGTATAACCAAATCTCATAAAAACTCAGTCTCACTCTCTTCCCTTACTCTTTAATTTTCTACATTTATAAATTGCATGGATATTTATTTAAGTGCTGGATATTAAATTGATATTGAAATTAAGAAAAAATTTAATTAAAGGGAGTACATTGATACCTTAAAAGGAGTACATTGATTAACCGTTTGCGAAAACCTTAATTAAAGGAAGTGCATTAATCATGAAACATAATTCTTAACAAAGTTTGAATCTTAGAAGTGCTGCTAGAATTCATATATTAATTAAGTTCTTGTGGATTGTGTTGGCTTATTGATTAATTGATTGATTGGGTGTTGATTGACATTGTTGCAAGATCAAGTTGATTTACTCCTTCTTAAAGTTTTAAAAGTGAATATTGATTCCTAGCTGATATTGTAATTCAAATCATCCTTGTGTGATTACTAAACTTACAATAAATTGTGAATTTATAAAAAGAGTTAAAAGAAAATTTTTAAAACCCAATTCACCCCCTCCCACCTCTTGGGAGTACACCTTAGTTTTCATCAACCACTTCCAATAGTTTATGAAAGTTTTGTACAAAAGGAAGTAAAAATGTGGGATTTTTGTCGTGTAAAGGTGGGGTTTTTCTAATAGTCCTAATGAAAGCACGTAAAATCTAAGTTAACCCTACTCCAACAAAGCAGTGCTCAATCATGCATTATACCTAAAATTTCATGTGCGTAATCTAAGTTCATTGAGTTTACCGTATCAAAGTAGCCAAAAACCGGCTTAACAGTCCAAAGAGCCATTCGATGGCATAGGGTAGCAAGGGTGCACCAACCTTCTGGAGCACGGTCAGGAACCGAAGTATACTCTATCATAATGATCACAACAACCTTTATGGGAGACTGTAGCCTACTACGTGTACATGACTGAAGCTATAGAAGTGTTATCCTATCTTTAAGGAAGCAATCACAATCAAGCAGTCAATGAAAGTAGATAAATGAAAGTAGTAAAGATAAAGCAGTAAATTGAAAGCATGTAAAAATCAATCCTTTGTATTCGAGTTGTCTTTCACTAACACTTGTCCCTACAATGGATGATCACCTAATCTAACAAAGCATGTAAAAAATCAATCCTTGGTATTCAAGTCATCTCTCACAAACGACTGTCCTTGCAATGAAATGATTAACTAATCTAAGGTTGGCTCTCAATGGCATTCTAGGTCTGCACTAACCTAAAATCGGCAAAAGAGGAACCCAGAGCACATTGTCAAAGCTATTATATATACCCATTAGGGTTTGCAAGGTTTGAAATTCAAATAAGGAAACTTTGCAGCAAATCTCGTCCAGAAGATCGTCGTTGTCAACCAAGTAGCGCCCATGCTTCCCCTTAGCACGCCATAGTTGAGACTCATGGGAAATTAGGAATTCAAATAAGTGTTTTTAACTAAGTCGCACTTTAGGGTCTTACTAGTCGAATTTATGGTCGAGACTTGCAGGATCTCGATTTTCAGGAAATCTTAGGAACTCAACATAGTCACCCCTCAAGGTCTCTTGGTTGATCACTTAGGTGAGACTCTCAGTATTTATTGGCTCAGGAGAATTCCACATCTCGCCTTAGTCACCCTTAAGGGTCACATGGTCAAACACTTGGTCAAGCCTTGCAACATTTCGATCTCAATATGGACCTTGAAATTTGCAATGGATGACTAGGTCACTCCTTATGTTGCTGGTTGCACCACATGGTCGATCAGAGTGTTTTCTCCTTTGATATGTGTTGAGGCTTTAAGAGCTTGGTTGAACAACAGATTTTGACTTCAAGTATCCCAAATACTCCCTTGGCTTCTCATAATGTTAAATCCTTAGTTTTAACCAGTATTTCTTGAAACGTGAACAAACCTTGCGTAACTCAGAATTATGTTAACAAAGGGTAAATACAAGATAAGAGAAGACAAAACAAAGGTAAATGAAGGCCTAAAATAATGCACTTTAGGGACTCATCACTTGACTTCAACTCCCAAAGTTGATTGAGCCCCCTTAGTGTTGGCCTAACAAGGCTTAATCTCATTTAGATTATAGCAAATTAAGGATACTAATTGTGCTTTCAAGATTAAATTTCAAGTATTATGATTTTCACAAGCACAATGGTTAAACTTGAGGAAGATGGACTAAAGATCAACCTTAAGTTACTAGTCATGAAGAATACAAGTTTTCTGAAACATTGATCAAGCTTGCAAGATGTTAAAGCTATATGACATGAAGACTTAGGATTTAAATGTTTTTTTTTTTTTTTTTTGTTATTAAAATCTAATGGAAGTACTTTTAAACTTCAATTTTGTGATTGAAGCTTTTAGGAATTTATACTGGACTTAAAGACCTGATTTAGAATTTGAAAAATATTTTTATAAAGTCCAAAATACTTTTCATAGTTAATATAAAAAAATTTTGGATTTGCTGACTTTGGTGCAATCCCAAGAGGGGGGTGAATTGGAGATTAAAAATTTTCCACCTAGGTTCAACTAATCCAGCAACAGTATTACACAACCTAAGGGCAATCTAAGTATCTATATGAAATTGCAGATACGATATATTAATCACCTTTCAGTACATACAACACAATTCCAGTATTTTCCAATTAAAAACAATACCGTGCCAATCAGATATGCAATATATTAAGCAAGAAAATTAAATCAAGCACAAAGCAGAATATAATGCAGGAAATGTAAACTTGACACTAAATAGGATATCAGGGTTCAACCAATCCTGCCTACTTCATTGCCTTGGCTCACAAGCACAGGGATTCCACTAAAGGCTCACTTCATGGGTGGAGCGACATCGTATACAACACCTTACCAGGACGGTGCATCTAACTTTCCTAACCAGATCAAAGCCAATTTGGGACTTTTACCAAGGCAAGCCTCCCTTTTCAAGCCCACACCTGGAATACAATAATCAATATAATTTTTTGCGTACAAATGAAGTGCTTCTAATCAAGAAAATATGTACCACAATATAGTCCAGATAAATATGCACACACAGATGATAGTAAATATGCTCAGTGCAAATAGCTTGTGCTAAACACTCAATCTAATGTTAATATGCAATCAAGGCCTAGAGTATATTTCCAAAAAATCTTTGAAACAAAGTATTAATGTAAACAAATCATAGCATGTTTCAAAGAGTTCCAACAAGTGTATTCAAAATATCCCAAAAATGATTTTCTCAAAATAATAGCTCAAGAGATATTTGAAAAATAAATAAGCATGTGAAAAAGATTTTGAAAATCAAAAACCACAAGCTTGATGAGTCCTTCAACAATGATGCAAAGACTCACTAGCTACTAAGGTTTTTTCACACAAAGATTTATTAGTTAAATCTAGGAAAAACCCTAGATAAAACTCTCAATAAAAAAAAATAATGCAATCAATAACAAGGAGAGTTTAAGCACTAGAATCACTCAAGAACACTTTTAGGAGGTTTGATTTAGCAAAGGAATGACAAACAAAGAGTGCATGGCCTTTAGATTTGAAAAATATGTACTCAAAAAATCAAATGATTTTTGGCTAATTGATATTGCTAATCTCTATTAATTTTTGCAAATGAACCCATATATATAGAAATGACCAAAATTATAACCGTTAGGGACATATAGAGAAATATTAAAAAAAATTTAAAATTTTTTAAGAAATTAACCTTGTTTTACCCAAATTAACTGTGGTAAAAATTTGGCCAACCCGAGAGTTTCGGTTGACTGAGCCATAGGTTCGGTCACCCGAATAGACACAAATAAAAAAGGTGGTTTTTTAAGTTCGGGTGCCTGAATGAGGGTTCAATTTGCTAACCAAGGTGATTTTCCACTTTGTCCGAGGTTCGGTCGTCTGAACCAAGGATTAGTTTACTAAACTGCCAAGTTCAGTTGCCGAGGTGAAAATGAACTATAAGTTCGAGCACCCGGTGACGATGGAAAAATAAGGGTATGAGTTCGGTCAATCGTAGACACTTAAGTCATTTGAGTTTGGTCGCCCAAAGCCAGGTCAACTTTTTGACTAGTCCACGATTCAGTTGATGAGGCAATTTGACTTGCCAGGTTTATTCACTCGAAGTCCTTATGAATTTAGCCTAAGGTTCATTTCTTGATTTTAATTTTTAGCCCTACTAACATGTGAGCTATAATAGGGTCTTGTGCACTAAGTGTGGGAACTTATGGTCAATCTAAGGTATCATGAGCATACAGTCCTATCATGCATGATGCAGTTATTACAAACCATATAGCATTATAGTCCAACATGAAGAATATACAAATTACAATCACAAATAAAACATAATATTCTTCAATCTTCCTTGTGGTCACCATACACCATCATGATAGTATTCTTATCAATTCCATGTGTAGAGTGAAGTACCAAGTGTATTTGTTATTATCAAAATGAGATATGACCAATTAGGTCAATAATCTCCCCCTTTTTTATGATGACAAATACTTTATGCAAAAGTTGATACAGCCAATAAAGGCTCCCACTAACTATATGCATAGAGATAATTAAAAGCTCAATTATAATTAATGTACCCAATGTACCCAATTTTTCCTCTTCTCTCCCTTTTGGCAATAGAAAAAAGGTTCATAATAAATTGAAAGTATATAGGCAAGGCATTGAGTATGAATCATTTAAATACGAGATATGGTTGGGAAGATTTTTAGAACATTTCGGTAGCATGCCGTTTGAAAATATAACATTTTTCCAAAAATATCTATACCTAAGTGACGTATTTGAGTTCAACTAGTAATGTATAGCAATTTACATCAACTCAAACAGTCTAGTATAACTCAATTTAAGAAGTCAAGTCAAAGATATAATATGATCAAGAAGCACACAGTGACTAAAAGACATTCTCACGAGATATAGAGTATAGTAATGAATGATGTAAGATAGCTTTTAATATTTCAGAGCCATATTTTTCTATGAAAAGTGGCTCCCCCTTAGATTATGCAATCACTTGACCATATGATGCAAGTATTTTAAAACTTATAATTATCCGCTTGACGAAGAATTATTATTTAAGCTCATTTCACGCAAATTTGACTTCAAAAGAAATCCCCCTTTTGAAAAAGTGTGTTAGGGATACAATTTGCTACAAAATATTGAAATTAAGTCCAGAAAAAAGATTGAACCAACTAGAAACACAACCAAAGTTTAAAATGTTCAGTTTTTATAAAAACATAGGATGTGTGCAGTGAATTTGGAAAAATTTTGGCAGCATTTTGTTTAAAAATATAACTTTCCCAAGAATACCTGTCTGTTACAAAACATTTAAACACATGCACAAGCTTCAGATATTTCAAATTAATTTGAGCTAAGTGCGAGTAGTTTAAAATTCAAAAATAGATTTTGCATGCATATCCAACAATATTTTAGCAAAAGTTTGAAAATTTTAGGAAAATGTCAAACAAAAATCAGGCAGCATGCCATCTGTAAAAAAGACATTTCCCATATAAACCTGCATAAAAAGGATTCAAACAAATAATATATCATCCAGTTTTGAGCATGCGAGAACCTAACATATCTACTAGTAGGAAATATACATCAACTGCATCCACTATGTAGGAGGCATCAATCAGGCAAACATAACAATCAAAGACAATTAACACAAAAAAAAAAAAAAAAAAAAGAAGAAGCATGCAAGCCATCATATATAGATTGAAACCAATCACCACAAAATAGTAAATATACGTATCTCTGTGTGAGTGTGGTGAGAATGCAAAACAAAAAGAAAAAATAAAAATATTGTATAGTTATTACACACTCATATGTATGTATGTAAAAGATAAGATAGATAAGATATAAAAGCAGCTTATCTCTAAGGCCTCCTCTAGGTCTCTCCATAATCATGCTAATCCTCATCATCGCTGCTCACCTCCATCTACTCCTTACCATCATCCTCATCACTCATCTCCCTCAGGCACCCACCGAGGATGTGGAAGTTTGCCTTTACCATAGACTGGAACTTTCACAACTCGGTGTAAAACTCATAATGCCTCGCCTGGGATGAGGACGCATGCTCCTTGATCTCGCTTTGGATAGAAGTCCTACTCTTACCAAAGGACGCAGCGAGACCAGTGATAGCTGCCATAATCTCAGCATTGGATGGCATGTGGAGATGCTCTTAAGGAACCTCCTAAGGCCTTGGTCCTCTCTCGAGCATGGTAGGAAACCACATGTTTCCATTCAGCTCTTAACCCATAAATTTTAGGGTTGTGGAGGAGAAGGTGTATGTACTCTTGATCTTCTTCAAAACTGTATATGGAGTCCAGGTGACTCGCTCTTTAACAAACATCCTAGTCAAGATGCCCTCGTATAGCAATACGATCCTTTTGCCCACCATATTCACAAACATCCACTTCAGGATCAATCTCGGCAAATCCAACTTCTTCCTCGTAAAAAAGGAACCACATTATGAAGCAGTCTAGGTATGAAACATGATCCCTAGACCCAGACTTCGGCAAGATATTGTAGGAGATCAGGTGGTGCACAACTTTAGCTTCCACAATTAGCGATTTATAGTTGGGGTTGTGACTAAGATCAACCACTGAATTAGACATAACTAGATTCACAAAGGTACTCACAGTGAAATTCTGCTCGTTGATCCAAGTCGAGACCGAGTCAAGGCAGTCAAAATCTCCTCTCTAGATATTGAAAGTCATTGCCAAATACCCATCGTCGAACCATATGTCAATCTCAAAAACCCGGGATTAGTATCCCTAATCGTCCTGCCCTGTGTTAGTATAAAACAGCCTAACAAGGATGGGGTATATCCCCCTGGGCTAAAAGCTAATGAACTCGTACCACCCTTGATATCTAAACATATCTAGCACATTATTAAAATGGGTTTGCATGAATTCAATATTGAGGACTTTACCTAGAATGGGCTCCTTAAGCCTGAAGACTTTATCATACTTGATCCTCCTCTATGGCTTAAGAAACCATTGCTCGAGAGTAATGTTAGAATCAGCATGCCTTTGACCTCTCGACATAGCTAGGAGTAGTTTTTCTAAGGCAAAATAGGCTTGGAATGAAAGTGGGGTGCAGCTAGAAGAGATAAAGAACTGAGGAGCTCTCAAGAAAAAGGAGAAAATGAAATGGTTTTTGGGGGCAAAAATATATATAGACTGCAGTTCAGTCGCCCAATCCAACGTTCGGTTGCTCGAACCATCATAATAACTTCATATGCTGAGTCTGTACAGTTGGTCGAACACTAAGTCAGTTGGCTGAATCTCAAGAGTCTTTTCATGTTCCAACACTCGGTAGCCCGAATGAACTTAATTCATTTCAATTTGGTTGGCTGAACCACGGTTTTGATTGCCCGAAAATCAGTTCAGTCACCCGAACCAAGTTCGGTTGCCCGAATAGGTTTTGAACTGGAATATTCAAACACCCAAATGTGGTCAAACATGCTCGTCGAACTTCATGTTCGTTCAACCGAATGGTCTAAGCTGAAAATGTTTAGCTGACCGAACCATGCCAAATTCTTCTCTTTTGACTTTTTCTTAATTTGTGTAAGCCCCTTATGATTTAAATACATGAGCTAAGGATTATGAAGTCCACCTATTCTAACCTACTGACACTTGGATCATTTTTAGGGTCAATGAAAGATGAAATCGGGTTTTTATTTGACTCTCCATACTTGCTTCATTTTGATCCCTTTCCGTTTAAATGGGCAATCGAACTTCGTGTGCACTTTCTTTTTACACAATGCACAATAGGTATGGGTATAAGGGCTGGAGGAGGTACTAGTATAATGATCAAACTCTCTCACGAAGTACCACATGTATAGATTCGTCCTCTTTCTATTTCTAACTCCATTATATCCTATACCTTCCTTATCTAAAGTCATTTTTTGTGAACCTAACAACTTATTAAAGTTGTCTTTGCCTCTAGTGAACATATGGATGATCATAGCTTAGTATTCTACTTTCTTTTCGCGATCTTACATTTTAAAATTCTTTAGACCTTTGCAAACATCCTATAATTTTACAAATTCTTCCATCATGTTGTTTGCATTACATTCAAGTTCTGCAATAAGAAGATCTTTATTATTATCATTTGACGTTTGAGATCTTACTGCATTCAAGTCTTTTTCTAATTTTTCATTCTTGTTTACTAACTATTTGATTTTGAAATAATTTTCCCTTTCAACAAGAACTTTTGACTCACATTCTTTAAAAGATGTCTTATACTTGTCTTTCAAGCAGTAGATCTTTTATTAGCTTTAACAAGTGACTTATGAATTCGAACATATTCAATTTGTAATTCTTCATAAGTAGGCATGCTTTTACTACCAGAACTATCACATGATTCAATGTTAGATGCATCATTAGAATTACCACATGAATCATTACCAGGATTATCGAATAAAACAGAAGGTGACAAATTTACCTCATCATCAGTTAAAGCTATAAAGCACCGTTTTTCTCCTTCAAGACCCATACAGCTTGAATTATAAGGAGTGATAATCTTTTCTTGTGTTGGAGCTCCATATTTCTTTTCAAGTTCCTCCCATATCTCTTTAGTACTGTTATATGCCATAATTTCACAGAGAATGTTAGAATCTAAAGCATGCAGCAAGGTGTTCATGGCATCAAAATTTATTCACGTTAAGTTCCTATCATTATCATTCAGCTCAATTTCAGACTTAGGAACATCAACACAATCAATGACTTTTACTGGTATACTATCTCCTTGATCAATAACCTTCCAGACCCTCCAAATTAAAGCTTTAATAAATACGATCATCCTAAATTTCTATACAGCAAAATATTCACCATAAATTACTGGAGGGTTCGTGACTAACCTTCCCTCACATGAAGGGGATGCACCAACATGAGCCATCATGATCTTTTAACAAACTAACAATCAAGTCTAGGAAACAAGGCATTAATACCAATTGTTGACTTTGGTGCAATCCCAAAAAGGGGTTGAATTGGAGATTAAAACTTTTCCACCTAGGTTCAACTAATCTAGCAACAGTATTACCCAAACTTGGGGCAATCTAAGTATATATGAAATTGCAGATATGATATATTAATCACATTTCAGTACATACAACGCAATTCTTGTATTTCCCAATCAAAAGCAATACTGTGACAACTAGATATGTAATATATTCAGCAAGGAAATTAAATCAAGCACAAAGCAGAATATAATATAGGAAATGTAAACTTGACACCGAATATGATATCGGGGTTCATCCAATCCTACCTATGTCCCCACCTTGGCTTACAAGTATAAGGATTCCACTAAGGGCTCACATCATGAGTGGAGTGACACCGTATACAACACCTTACCAAGATGGTGTACCTAACTTTCCTAACCGGGTCAAAGCCAATCCAGGACTTTTACTAGGGCAAGTCTCCCTCTTCACGCCCATGCTTGAAATACAATAATCAATATAATTTTTTTGGGTACAAATGAAGTGCTTCTAATCAAGCAAATACATACCACTATACAGTCCAGATAAATATGCACGCACAAATGATAGTAAATATGCTCAGTGCCAATAACATGTGTTGAACACTCAATCTAATGTTAATGTGCAATTAAGGCCTAGAGTGTATTTCCAAACAATCTTTGAAACAAATTATCAATGTAAATCAATCACAACAAGTTTCAAAGAGTTCCAACAAGTGTATTCAAAATATTTCTGAAATGATTTTCTCAAAATAATAGTTCAAGAGATGTTTGAAAAATAAATAAGCATGTGAAAAGATTTTGCAAATAAAAAACCACAAGCTTGATGAGTCTTGCAACAATGATGCAAAGACTCACTAGCTACTAAGGTTTTCCCACACAAAGATTTATTAGTTAAATCAAGGAAAAACCTTAGCTAAAACTCTTAATCAAAAACAATAATGCAATCAATAACAAGGAAAGTTTAAGCACTAGAATCACTCAAGAACACTCTTAGGAGGTTTGATTTAGCAAAGCAATGATAAACAAAGAGTGTACGGGCTTCGGATTTGAAAAATATGTACTCAAAAAATCAGAGGATTTTTGACTAATCGAATTTGCTAATCTCTCTTAATTTTTGCAAATGAACCCATATATATAAATGACCAAAATTATAAATGTTGGGGACACATAGGGAATTAATAAAATTATTTTAAAAGTGTTTAAGAAATTAACCCTGTTTTACCCTAATTAACTATGGTAAAAATTTGGCCAACCCAAGAGTTTTGGTCGACCAAGCCATAGGTTCAGTCGCCCGAACAGACACAAACAAAAAGGGTGATTTTTGAAGTTCAGTTGCCTAAATAAGGGTTCGATTTGCTGACTAAGGTGATTTTCCACTCTGTTTGAGGTTCGGTTATGTAAACCAAAGTTCAGTCTACCGAACTACCAAATTCAGTTGCCTGAGGTGAAAATGAACTATAAGTTTGGGCACCCGGGGACAATGGAAAAGTAAGGGTATGAGTTCGGTCGCCCGAAGCCAGGTCAACTTTTTAACTAGTCCACGATTCGATCAATAAAGGTAATTTGACTTGCCAGGTTCGGTTGCCCGAAGTCCTTATGAATTTAGCATAAGGTTCATTTCTTAATTTTAAATTTACCCTTAATGACATATGAACTAAAGTGGGGTCTTTTGCACTAAGTGTGGGAACCAAAGGTTAATCTAAGGTATCCTGAGCATACAGTCCTATCATGCATGATGCAGTTATTATAGACCATATAGCGTTACAGTCCAACATGAAGAATATACAAATTATAATTACAAAAAAATCATAATATTCTTCAATCTTCCATGAGTGTTCTTTTCAATTCCATGCGTAGATTGAACCTGCATTCAAGCTTAGGGCAAACATTAGTACCAAGTGTATTTGTCATTATCAAAATGTGTTAGCTTTACCATGATCCCAAAAGGGGGGGTGAATTGGTATTTTTAAATTTCTATCCCCTAGGTGTACCTCCTAACAGTAGTATGTTTACAACCCTATAGTTAATCTAGTGCAAGTAATATCAGAAGTTAATTAAAGTAGTTTGATCAATTACACATGCAACAGAAAGCAGTAATGAACAGGTTAACACACATATATGTTATCAAGGTTCGGCCAACTGCCTACATCCCCGCCTTGGCTAACCAGCACAAGGATTATCACAATAACTTGCTCATTTAAACGGGTGGAGTGGCACCTATACAAACCAGGTCAAATTATCACAAGGCTGACCTCAACCTTTACACCAATCCTTACCGGGTTGGATTACCGCCCCTTCAGGTCACGCCTGGAATCTCTTAGATATACAATCAAAAGGTACAATACAAGGGTGCTTCACGTAAAGCAAATTTGTACCACAAATGCGCACAATCACAAACACCACAGATGATTTAAAATGTAAGCTCAATGTGGTCTAGATAGTTAAACTCTCAAATATATTTTCTATCAGTGTAGTACGCACGTGAGAGTGTCAATAATAATCTGTGTATTTCAAAATATTCAATCAAACGTGTTTACACAGAATATCAAACAAGCCTCAAGAATGTCAATCAGTAGAATATCTCAATCACATAAATATGTATATGCTTGGACTTGCAAAATATATGATCTTTGTTTTCAGCAATAATATATGAGTGAATAAATATTGCAACAAAGATGTTTTACCTCAAAAACAAATATCTCCTCAAATGGTTTTCAAAATAAAGAGCAATAGATATTTGTAAATGATTTTGAAAATATTTCGCAACCAAAAACAAATGCGAGCTTCTCAAGATGTTGCAACGAATATGCAATATTAGAAGATCTAGTAAAGTCTTCTTAGGATGAACTTATTAGCAAAGTCCCCTAAGAATCCTTTTGGGTTTGGCTCTCAACAAAATGAAACAATCTTACACCAAAGAGAGAGCAAACCTTTCAATCTAAACACTCAACAACACTTACAAATGATTTAACAACTTTTGAAGATAAGCTAGAGTGTATTTGGAAGAGTATGAGCAATGAGAAATATTTTGCTTGAGAGAGAATTTGATTTTCTATTTTTTCTAATCGATACTTAATTCTCCCAAATGAAAGAGTATATATAGACATGCCAAAATATTTGACCGTTGGGGACCTATTTGGGATTGTTAGAAAAGTTTAATGATGTTTAAGCATTTTAACACTGTTTAAGACATTTAACTGCGGTAAAAAAATAAGTGCAACCCGAGAGGTCCAGTCGACCAGAACAAGTTCAGTCGACCAAGTCTCACATGGTTCGGTCGACCAGGGGACTTTTGAACCGAGGGCTCGGTCGACCAAGAGAGGGCGATTTCTCAATTTTTAGAGGTTCGGTCGACCAGGCCATTTTGAATTGGCTGGTTCGGTCGACCAGACCGCTGGAATTTCTCCCGAGGACCCTCAATCGACTAGGTAGTTAGAGTACAAAAAGGGTCGATCGACTAGATGGTCAAAATTTTGACATAGAGAGATTTCGGTCGACCAGGGCTTTTTGAACTATTTGGTTCGATCAACCAGGTGGTCAAAATGTTGACCATAGAGGGTTTCAGTCGACCAGGGCTTGTTGAACTATTCTGGTTTGGTCGACCATGGCCTTAGTCAATTAGTTGACCTAGGGAGGTTTCGGTCAACTAGGCGAAAATGAACTGACTGTGCTGGTCGACCGAAAGTGCACCATGTGTGCATTTCGGTCCAATCTTGAAGCATACAAACCCTAATGAAGTGCCTGACAAACATATGTGTAAATGTGTGTGTCCTAGGATCACTTGAAGTCTAATTTGAAGACACCGAAAAAGTCCGGTGTCGGTCGACCGAAACCCTAAGGTCACTTTAAGGTCATTTTGCATTAAATTGGTTTGAGCTCACAAAATAAACCATACATGTGATGTGTGTGCCTATTACAAACCGAATGCCCTAATTACTATTACAGAAAAATTTCACTATAAAAATGTTACAATCAAAAGCATGAATTTGTCTTCAAACTTTGAGCTTTCACGTACCATTAATGATCTACTAAGATGGACCTGCACATGAACTAGATATTTATTAAATACCAGAGTATTTGTCATTATCAAAATCGGGCGTGACCTATAAGGTCAACAAAATGGGATATTACCAATTAGGTAAACATGATTCACAATATGAAAAACACTGTGTTGCATAGTATTCAGGCGACTGAGGTTTAGAGCTCAGGCGACTAAATTGCTACTACCAATATAAGAGAAATCAAAACTTTAGTTCAAACAACTGACCTCATGAGTTCAGGCAACTAAATGGCTACTGCAATTCTGGAGAGATATTTTAAGTAGTTCAAGCGACTAAATATATGGTTCAGGTAACCGAATTCTATGTTTTAAACTCTTTAATAGCATTGATTTCTTTCCAAAATTGAAAGATATGGTTTCCATACTTAGGGAAAAACGGTAAGAATTTCTCATCTATATAAGGATCTTTATTTACACATTATGGAAACCAATACTCACACATACACGTTGAAATTCATTCTATACTCCTGATTCAAACCTTGAAAAAGTTGTTGTGCGTTTTGTTGGCCTAACAAAACTTAATCTCTTTTATATGATAACAAATTAAGTGTAACGCCGTAGAAAATGATATGCTTAAGAGTGTATGAAAAAAATAATAATAAGTAAAATAAATTAAAAAATTAATCAATTAATTAATTAATATTAAATTGAATTAATTAAATAAATAATATATATATATATATATATATATATAATCAACCTTCCTAAAAAATCAGGAAGGTTGATTTCAATTGAAATCAGAGAGAGCTCACGCCCCCTCCCCCTAAAAATTTATGTCTCTCTACTTCACTCTCTCTCGCCAATATCATCTCTCACTCCTTTGTCCCTCCTTCTCTCTCTCTCCTTGATTTCTTCAACATAATGAGCACCGATCAAAAAACAGAAAATACCACTGGGTTCCTATATCAGCCATTAATACTTTAATCGGAGTGAATTTATCGTAGGAGCATTGTAGGCACCACTCCTTGGGTAAGGTAAACTCTCACCCTCTCCTTAATTTTTCCTTAAATCTTAGCCTAATTGACAATTGGACACCACCAGAGGGTCCTAGGTTCGATTCTTGTCATGTTAATCAGAGCAGATTTTTTGATTTGGGGATCCTAGACACCACTACAAGGCTAAGGTGAGAAGTACAAATTATGTCAGTTATTTTGGAAATTCAACTAGTTTAACTATAATAGGTGATTATTAAATTGGAGTATTGGATTACATCAGATTTTTGGGAATGTTTTGGAATTAAGTTAAATTATAGGGAATTGATTAAATGGAACTTTTGAGAATATTTTGGAATTAGATTAAACTGCGGGGATGTGATCATACTCGTATTTTTAAATATGTTAGAAATTCAATTTAAATATGGGAAGTTATCAAACCCGCATTTTTAGAATTTAATCAGTTAATGGGAGCATGTGAGCCTAGGAAATATTAAAAATAGTTGTAATTCTGGGGTTGAGTTAATTGAATTGGGAAAAATATGATTTTAGGGTTTTGAGTTCAAAACGCCACAGGGGTGGATCTAGGGTTTTTAGCAGACTTCTTAGTAAGTCAGGTAAGGAGAATAAATTATAACAGTTATTTTTGGAAATTATTGGTTATGTAAATATGTGACAATGAGAGTATGATATTTTCCCTTTGATTATTATGATACGAATATCAAATTAAATTGTGTGGCATATGATTTATACTGGAAATGTATTTGAAATTGGGTTATGTGATTTGCACTGAGAATAATGAGACTATGATATATATATACATATATATATATATATATATAGAAATGTTTTATGCAAAAAAAAAAAAAAAGATAAGGGAAAACTCAGTTATGTTTTATATACAGAATTATGATGATAAGAGATTTGAAATAATAAAAATGATGAATTGAGACATACCAATGCGTATTTTACTAAAAAGGGTTGGAATATAATATGTATGTATAGAAATGTTTTCTATGATAAACGAGGAAATAAGAAATATTGATATGTTTTATTGAGAAATGTTGAAATACATGAAATGAGATATATGCTATTATAAGAATGGAATGTGTACCAAAATGATGAGAATGAAATAGAAAATGATGAGAATATTACTGATGTGATGAGATGAACGAATATACTGAAATGTGAATACTGAATTGTGAAAATGAGTTCCTACTGATGTCGATGGGGAGGTATCCTCAATATGGGAAATTGCGTGTGTAATTCCTACTGATGCTAATGGGGAGGTATGCTCAGTATGGAAAGTGTGTGTGTGTAGTTCCTACTTATGTTGATGGGGAGGTATGCTCAATATGCAAATTGTGTGTGGGTAGTTCCTACTGTGCCGATGGGGAGGTATGCTCAGTATGGAAATTGTGTGTGTGTAGTTCTTACTGATGTTGATGGAGAGGTATGCTCAGTATGGAAATTGTGTATATGTAGTTCCTACTTATGCTAATGGGGAGGTATGCTCAATATAGAAATTGTGTGGGTGATGTTCCTACTAACGCTGATGGGGAGGTATGCTCAGTATAGAAATTGTGTATATATAGTTCCTACTGATGCCAATGAGGACGTATGCTCAGTATGGAAATTGTGTGGGTAATGTTCCTACTGATGCCGATGAGGACGTATGCTCAGTATGGAAATTGTGTGGGTAATGTTCCTACTGATGTCATTGGGTAGGTATGCTTAGTATGAGAACCATATTGTGAAGTTCCTACTGATGCCGTTGGGGAGGAATGCTCAGTATGGAAAGTAAGAATGCGTTGAGAGTTAAAATTAGGTGATCTGTTATATTATGTAAAGTATATATATGTGGGTTTACATATACATGGAAAATGTTCTTGAGAATTAAAGCTATTGAATATGCATTTTAGAAATGAAATCTTATGAAAGCCATAGAGTATGAATATGAGAAATGAAGAGTATGAGTTTAAGAACATAAATAACTAGGGTGAAGTAAAACTCTCCGCTCGAGAGCTTACTGAGTAAGGTGAGTGCCTTGATAAGTATTAGTTGTAACCGAATTTGATTTAATTGGGCAAGGTTACAAACAATATCAAAGTAGAGAGGCGTTACATATATGGGCATGTAATCTCCCCTATCCTCGGGAACTTTCGCTGATAATATGGGTTGCATGTGCATGAATTTGTGAAATGGAATAAAACTTATAAAATATTTTCTTTTATATCTATATGACTATGAATACGAATTTGTATATTTTCTCAAGTGGTATTATCATTGAAATGAGTATATTATGATGTAACAAAACTCATACTGCCAACAACTGTAAATAATTTATTTTGTTTTATTCAGATGTGTCTCACCCAAATATCTAATACTTCAAGAAACCAAGATAGACCAGGAGATAAAGCTCCGTGATAGAAGGGATCTGGTGACTCACTCTAAAAATGAGTAGCTCGGAAGTTATCCCAAGTATAGCAGTTCAGTCATATAATAATTAGCTTAATGGTCAGATCGTCTCCTCATGGAATGCAGTCTAATTCCCAATTTCACGTAATTCCAATAAAAAATAAGAAACAAAAGGGTTACTAAACACAGTTCAGATTTAGGTTTTTTGAGATGTTTGAGATTTTCTTTTCACAAATTAAAAACAACTTGAAATTTGAATTACGAATCCTAATCATGCACTAAATTGACAACGAAATTAACAACGAGAAACGATCCTAGTTTAATCAGCCAGGCAAGAATTAAATCCCATGTTTGAACTTCGGGAAAAAAAATTAAAGACGATAACTTCACTACTTAATTAAAGCATGCAATTCTAACAACCTCAATCAACACAAAAGAAATAAACTTTAACAAAATGAAGAACGAAAATTTAATTCTTTAACAATTAAACGATAAAAAAAATATGATAAAGATTGGGACTTTAATTAAACTAAACTTAATTTAAAGGGAACCCAACAAAATTTAATTCCTAAAGAAGACAACAAATTTAAACCCTAAAGAAGATTAACCCAATCAGAAACTAATTCTAATGATAATATTAAATAAGAAAAGGAAGGAAAATAAAAAAAAAATTTAATAATAAGATCCAACAAGAATTAAAAATTAAAACTTTAAGTGAAATCTTATGAAAAAAAACAATATTCAATTAACAAGTTAAGAGAGAGAGAGAGAGAGAGAGAGAGCAAGCTGGTCATATAGCAGCAGCAGCAAAGCACACAATAGTAAAGGGCTTTGGGTTGAAGGAGGAGCAGCAACAGGCAGAGTAGGAAGGAGTCTTGGATTAGTGGAATTGAAGCAGCAGCAGCACCCAGCAGCAGCATGACAGTCGCACGCAAACATAGCAACCGGAAGAGGTTCACAGGCAGCAGGGGCAGAGGATCGGCAGCAGCTGTAGCAAGGGCTTCGGGTCTCCTTTCTTCAACACAGTAGTCGGAAGAAGGAGGAAACAGCACAGGCGGAAGAAAAAAGGAAGGAGGGGAGGGAGAGTGAGCTTGAAATGGAGGCTGGAAGAGAGGAAAAGAAAGGAGAAAGAAAGGAGATCGAGTTTGAGAGTTGAAGACGAGAAGACCAGAAGAGGGAGGAAGAGAGGAGACCGAAGAATGGATGTGACAGAGAGTTGAGAAGAGAGAGAGAGTGAAAAAGCAGCTGAAGAGAGAGTTAGAGAGAAGAGCGGCCAATTGGGAAGAGAGGAGAGTGAGCACGGGAAAGGAGGCAACGAAGAATGGGAAAAAAATATATAAATTGAGAATCCTCCAAAGCCCTACTCCCAGTACATAAGGAATTAGGACCCGGTTACATGGACGGGTCAAATCAACCCTATAATATATATATATATATATATATATATACTTTTCTTATTTTTTTCCTTTTTTTGTTTCCCATTGAACAAGCTCGATTTTGACCATCCTAAATCTCATATCTCTCAAATCTCAAAAATAAAAACTTTATAGAGCACTTTGTTGGCTTTTCACAGCATTTTGAATCGTCTCAATCAGAGTTTGGACAAGAAAGTTACGCCCAAATTACGGAGTACGTTTTAGCTTCCAATAGTTGCCCTGCAATAAAAAATACAAAAAATTCATAAATTACTCACTAAAACCCAAATATTATAACTAAACCATAATGTTAAAATATTGTGAGTAATTAGGCATTTGATTAAAAATATAATTCTTAATGCATGAATTAAAACACCTAATTACGTAATTTAAGCACGTAATCACACCCCCCAACTAATGTTTTTCTAGTCTCTAGCGAATAACGTGAATGAATTCCAGGATGGTACCCACAAATACTAATTCCAACAAACATGAAATGAATACACATATGACACAACCATACCATTTCATATACAGGAACATAACTCGATTACACACCAGCTCATTCATACATAATTCACGCAACTCTAAAGCACGTCACTCATGCAAGTTTCATCATTATATAGCTATTAAGAACAGTATACTCATATGAAGTTGACCAGCAATATGATTCAGAGTTAATTAAGTGATATAAATTCAAGTATAAATAAGCGAAATCTCGAGGTATGTGTAATGTGAATGACTCGTTACACCCATGATACCAGTGGACACCTACAGAACGGTCGTTTTGATTTGGCCTAACTGGTATAAGCTAAAAAAAAAAAAACTCAAAAAAAATGGGTTCGCTCTTCATATGTGAGGAGGAGTGTTGCAATCAAACATCCCATATTTTGTAAGGAACAAACGCTAAATGTATGGAGTGGACTAGTCTGAAAAGGACCCAGCAAATTTGTGAGGTGTCGGGTCCTTCACCCTAGCATCTTCTCACCTACTCGTTATCCCAACCAAGGCCACCCTAGATTAACTTATTCACAAACCAGGCATGAATACATTTGAAGCATTAAGTAGTTGAAGAGTCTTCATATGTAGAGAACATGTGTTGTGTCTCTGACGCTTTGTGGTATTTGTATGGAGCAGGTATTAACCTTTCATTTCATGAGCATTTTTATTTTTCTTATTTCTTTTTCTACTCATTCTTCAATTTTTGTATTTTCATTGTTAATTAGGACGATCATTACACTTTTTTTATTGTCTTCATACTACCAATGGGAATTAAACTCGAACAGTAGTCCATGAACTAAGTCTATTTCTAAGGTTGGCTCAACCTTCACATCTTGAGTAGGCTACAAGACCTACGTTTCTATCTCCCCACTAAATGCCACCTTTAGGCTAGTAAGTCAAAAATAGAGACTAGTATACAAAGAATCATCCATAAGAAAAGAGAACTGAGTTTCATGAACTCTGATTTGAAATTAACATTCAAAAAGATGATAAATAGCTCAAGGATACCTCACAACGTGTCATAGTCACCACAGGTGTTCTCTCATTACTCACAATGAACCCTAAGTGCAATGAATCACGTGAATGTATCTATTGAATCTTATGAGATACCATGTAAATAAAAAAGTTTATATAGCCAAATTGATACGAATGAACTACCAATCAACCTTCATGGAGTTGCAAAGTCATATAAAGAGAAACTATCCATAAATGACTTGAGTGTGTAATTCTTAGGATATATGAAAGTATGTGAAGGGTATAAGTCAATGTTAATCATGGCATAGTTGATTACGTGCCGAAATTGCGTAATTGGGCACTTTAATCCTATCTTTACGGCCTATACTTTTAATTAAGTGTCCAAATTTGACCAATATTAATAAAGTGCCAAAATAATCATTATTGAGTTTTATTGTGCAATTTATGAATTTTTGGTAATATTTTATCGCAGGAAAATTCCCAAGAACCAAAACTGATACCTGTTCGTATTTCATGTATAACTTTTCCATCAGAGTTCCGATCGAGACGATTCAAATTTTTAGAGAAAGAGGAAAGGAATATCTACAACTTTTGTGTTTCAAATTTTGTGAGAAACCAGCTCCAAAAGGGTCAAATTTTGCGGTGAAAAAAGAACAAAAAATGACAAAACAAAAAAAAGGAGAAAAAAAATTGAAGTGGGCCGGGTCATGATGTGACCTGACCATGCAAGTGAAGCTGGCAGTAGGCGCTAGCTGGGGAGCCAAATTTGAATTGGGAAGTAAATTTTGAAAAGTCAAAAAGTGTGGGCTTAGGTTGTTTTTTTTTTGGAGAGGCTTTATTAGATTATCATTTTCCTTATGGTTGAGGGAGTTTTTCTTTCAAGTTTTGGAGGAGGCAGCCATGGGCTTTTGGGGGAAAAACATAGGGTCTTGGAGGCTTTTGGAAAAAATGGCAGCAGCTGGGGGTCTTCACTCCTAGGGTTTCGCGCTGCACAGAGGGCAGCAACAAGCTGCTGCGTGGGAGACCCGAGCATCATTGTGAAGGGGCTCACCTCACGGCCATCTCTCTCTCATCCTTCTCTTTCCCTTGTTACTGTGTCCTTGTATTTTTTTTGCTTTAATTTCAGTTTAAATACGTTGTTGTGATTTAGTTATATTATTTTACTTTAATGTCATTTTAAATACCCTATTGAAACTTTTTTGCTTATTAATCTTCTTTAATGTCATCTTGGTCATCTTATTGGAATTCTTCATTAGTTTAAGCTTAGTAAATTTTTTTAAGACTTTTGTGTTTATTTATTGTTAAAATTAGTATATTTATTTAATTGAGTCATTGTTAAGTTCAGTTTATTTTTAGATATTGTGGATCAATTTATTTTACTTAAGTTATTTTTGTGTTGAGTCGACTTATTACTCTTACGTCATAGTTGAGGTTTAGGTTTAGTTGTCTTTATTTAAATTTGATTAGGGAGATTCTTGCTTTTGGTTTACTATTTGAGTGTTTAATTAGTGAGTTGTTGATCGATTTATGTGTGTTAGATTCATATTTTAGGTTTTGCGTCATTTAATTTAATCAAAAGTCTCAAAAACTTCGAGATTTTGAATCTAAACCATGTTCAGTAAAATTTGTTTTCTTATTTTATTTTATTTTTTTGTTTTGCACTAGTTTAGAACTAATCTGCATTCCCCGTGGAGATGATCTGACCTATTTAGGCTAATTATTATACGACGTAGCTCCTATACTTGGGATAGCTCTAGTGCAACTCATTTTTAGAAGTGAGTCAAGTTTTTTGCGCTGTTGCCGGGAAGTGCCAGAATTAGTTTTAATCTAGTGTTTCTCCATTTATTTTGATTTTTTACATAATTTTAAAACACAAAAAAAGATAAAATATTTTTTTTAAAAAAAAAAAGGGCAAAAATTTTTTTTTTTATTATGTTTGACTGCTACTATGCTGGTGACTGTCTGCTGTTTGGGTTGATGTTTGATGCCTTGGGTTAGAGATATTTCACATAGGTTATCACCTAATACAGGTAGTAGGTTTCCTATTTTTGTTGTAAGTGAGGACACTGAAATTGATTTGTGTGATCTTTTTTAAGAGAATTTTGAGGAAACCATAGCTGAACCTCCACCTGCACCTCGCACCTTGAAAGACTTTTTGCAGCCTACACGCACCACTGCACCATCCAATATTGCTTTGCCAAATAATGCACCAAATTTCACCATTAAGCATGGTATGTTGTCAGTAATACCTCAATTCCACGGGATGGATTCTGAGAGTCCTTTCCAGCATCTGACCGATTTTGAGTTGGCCTGTACTACCTTCATTACTAGAGCAGGAACTGATGAATACATTAAGCTTCATTTATTTCCTTTTTCCTGAAAGGATAAAGCAAAGATCTGGTTTAATTCTCTAAGAGCTAACTCTATTTTTTATTGGACTGACATGCAACGTGAGTTCTTGCATAATTTTTTTCCTTTTCAAAGAACTCAGTTCCTATAGGAGCGAATCAGTCAGTTTATGCAGAGAGGCAATGAGACTTTCCAGGCTTGTTGGGAAAGGTTCAAAGAGCTGATTAATATTTGTTGGCATTATGGGTTTGAGTCTTGGAGGCTGGTAAATTATTTCTATACAGCCCTCACTCTTGATTGTAAGTAATTTGTTCATACTATGTGTAATGGGGAGTTCTTTAGCAAGGAACCAGATGAGGCACTAGCATTCTTTGATTACTTAGCTAAAAGTGCACAATAGTTGAATACACGATCTGATCGGGTACCAACGGTAGTGCAACCTCTTAGGGCAATTGGTGGTGGAGGTAGATATGATGTAAAGGAGGAAACTGATATCCAGGCTCGTATTGCTGCATTAGCTAGGAGGGTAGAGGTTATAGAGTTAGAGAAGGTGAAAGCAGCGAAATCAGTTGAGGTGTGTTCTCTATGTGCCGACTCTAGCCATAAGGCCCAGGATTGTCCGATCATGATGGTAGTGTAGGAGAGTAGGTCTGATCAGATTCAGTCAGCAAATTGGGTTAACAGAGCTCCCAATCAACCCGTCTCAAACACTTACAATCCGAGATGGAGGAAACACCCAAATCTCATGGAGGAATGATTAGGCTGCTCAATCTTCTTCACAGTTTCAGCAACCTCCCCAGTCCTTTGCACTATAGTCTCAGCACCCGTATCAGCCACATTCGATTTCCCAGAACTACTCACCTCCAGGGTTTCCATCTAATGTTGCACCTGTTCCACCAAAAAAGGTCTCTTGAGGATACTCTTTAGCATTTTATGCAAATTCAGGCCACAACTAACAATGAACTACGAGGCGCCATTAATAAGATCAGTACACAGTTGAGTACCTTAGAGAACGGGAAATTTCCAGCGCAGCCTCAGCCTAATCCTCAGGTATATCGACAGCAACAACAACCAGTGCATAATGTTTCATAGGATTCTATTGAGATGGCAAAGGCCGTCATTACTTTGAGAAGTGGGAAGGAAGTCCCCCAACCCAAGATATCTACTGAGAGGCAAATAGTTGCCTCGACACCGGAAGTTGTAGTGGAGTCAGACGAGGCCCAAGAGAAACCAGAGGAAGTAAGCCAAGAATTGAAGAAGTCAGTTGATGTGGAGGACGAGACTAGTAAGGAGTACCGACCTATCGTACCCTATCCCTATAGGTTGGTAGCTGGTCAAAAGAACAAATATCATACTGAGATTCAGGAGATCTTCAAGCAGGTGAAAATCAATATCCCACTTTTGGATGCCATTTAGCAGGTTCCTTCGTATGCGAAATTTTTAAAGGACTTGTGCACAGTGAAGAGGAAATTGAATGTAAAGAAGAAGGCTTTCTTGACAGTGCAAGTTAGTGCATTGATATTGAGTGAAACTCCTCAGAAACTCAGAGATCCTAGTTCTCCCACCATCTCCATTATGATCGGTGAATCTCGCATTGGGAGAGCTCTACTTGATTTGGGGAGTAGTGTGAACTTGCTACCATTGTCGATATATGAGCAGTTGGGGTTAGATGAGCTGAAGAAGACCTCCATTGTGCTACAGTTGACAGACAAATCAGTGAAGGTACCACGGGGCGTTATTGAGGATGTATTGGTTCAAGTCGACAAATTCTACTACTCGGTAGACTTTGTGGTTTTGGATATGCAACAGCCTATCTCTACCATTTCCTAGGCACCTGTCATACTTGACGCCCATTCCTTGCTACCTCCAATGCATTGATCAATTGTCGAAATGGAGTGCTGAAGCTCACATTTGGGAATATGACATTGGAGATGAACGTGTTCAATGCTTGCAAGATGCCTAGTGGTTGCGATGACTCTGAGGTACGTGCAGTTGATATGATAGATGATTTTGATATTTCAGAGTTGTTATCTGTGTTTGGCTCTGACAGTGCATTTGAGAATGACTCTCTCGAGCAGCCTGACGTTTTTTATGAGACAGTTCCTTTGTGTAGAGAGTTGATAGAATCTGAGGGGCAGTGCACGGGGATAGATGGTTCCCCTCAATTGTTAAATGCAGGTTATATGAGTAGTTGGCATAAGCCAACTTTTGAAGCTCTTGACTTACCAGAAGTCATGAAGTTATCAGAAGACGAAGTCCCTACACTTGAGTTGAAGCCACTACCTGAAGACTTGAAATATGTTTTTCTAGGCCCAGATGAGGACACATTCCCTGCGGTAATTTCTTCTCATCTTACTTTGAAGAAGGAAACTGAGTTATTGCAAGTGTTAAGGCAACATCGAGGAGCAATAGGCTGGACTATTGCAGACATCAATGGGATTGATCCTGCAATCTGTTCTCACAACATCTTTCTAGAAGGAGATGCAAGGCCAGTTCGTGATGCATAGCAAAGATTGAATCCAACCATGAAAGAAGTGGTAAAGAAAGAAGTGCTGAAACTATTAGCTGCTAACATCATCTATCCCATCTCCGACAATAAGTGGGTAAGCCCAACACAGGCAGTACCAAAAAAATTTGGTTTGACTGTCAATGAGAATGCTAGTGGAGAGTTGATCCCATCTAGGAAAGTAATATGTTGGAGAATGTTCATTGATTATCGTAAATTAAATTCAGTTAGCCGAAAAGATCACTTCTCGTTACCCTTCCTAGATTAGATACTCCAAAAAGTAGCTAGTAATGCTTTTTATTTTTTTCTGGATGGTTTTTCTAGGTATTATCAAATTTCTGTAGCACCAGAGGTTCAAGAGAAGACCACCTTCACTTGCCCCTTTGATACTTACGCTTTTCACAGGATGCCATTCGGATTATGTAATGCACCCGCTACTTTCCAGCACTGCATGTTAAGTATTTTCTCTGACATGTTAGATGAGATGTGTGAAATTTTTATGGATGATTTTTTTGTGTTTGGTAAGTCTTTTGACACTTGTTTGAAAAATTTGACTGCTATCCTAAAAAGATGTGAAGAAAAGAACTTGTTGTTGAATTGGGAAAAGTGTCAGTTTATGGTAAGTAGTGGTTTGGTACTTGGCCATTTAGTTTCTGAGTGTGGTATAAAGGTTGACAGAGCCAAGGTAGATTTGATTTCCCAATTACCTGTCCCTAAGACAATGAGGGATATTCGTTCTTTCCTTGGCCATGCCGGCTTTTATAGGCGTTTCATTCAGAATTTCAGTAGTATATCTAAACCACTGTGTTCTTTATTGCAAACTGAGACTAAAACTTTATGGACTGATGCATGCCAACAGGATTTTGAAACACTAAAAAAATATTTGACCATGGCACCCATTATTGAACCCCCTCGGTGGGACTTGCTGTTTGAGACTATGATTGATGCTAGTGATTTTGCCCTTGGGGCTGTTCTTGGTCAAATAGTTGGTAACAAGCCTTCTGTCATCTACTATGCAAGACGTACCTTGAATGATGCTCAGAAAAATTATACCACCACTGAGAAGGAGTTGTTGGTTGTTGTGTTTGCCTTAGAAAAATTTCGCGCTTATGTCATTGGATCTCCTATTATTATTTTCACTCATCATTCCGCATTGAAATATTTGTTGGCAAAAGAAGATGCTAAGCCCAGGTTAATCAGATGGATTCTACTTCTTCAAGAGTTTTACATCACCATTCGAGATAAAAAGGGAGTAGAAAATGTTGTAGCTGACCATCTTTCTCATTTGCAGTTACCTGATATATCTGTGTCCCTTTCCCCTTTAAATGATGATTTTCCTTATGAGCGTCTTTTTGCAGTGTCGCGCGCTCCTTGGTTTGCTGATATTGTGAACTACCTTGTCACCGACCAAATGCCAGACCATTGGCTCACCCAGGACAAGCGTAAGTTCCTAGCTGAGGTAAGACATTATTATTTTGATAATCCATACCTGTTCAAATATTATTCTGACCAGTTGGTGCGTAGATGTGTTTCAGATGATGAATTTAATTCCGTGATGCATTTTTGCCATGGTGGGACATGTGGAGGTCACTTTGCTGCTAAGAAAATTGTTTCAAAAATATTACAAAGTGGACTCTACTGGCCCACCATGTTTAAAGATGTTGAAAATTTTTGTAAAGCATATGAGGCCTATCAAAAGTTAGGAAAAATTACTGCCAATAATGAAATGCCCATGTCCCCCATATTGACTCTTGAGATTTTTGATTGTTGGGGTATTGATTTTATGGGATCTTTCCCCATTTCTTTCGGGCATTCTTACATTTTGGTTGCTGTGGACTATATTTCTAAATGGGTGGACGCAATACCTTGTCGAACCAATGACCACAGGGTTGTTATCCGTTTTCTCAAATAGTTATTTGCACGTTTTGGCATGCCTAAGGCTATAATTAGTGATAGAGGGTTGCACTTTTGTAACAAACCATTTGAAAAACTCATGCAAAAGTATGGAGTGACCCATAAGGTCTCTACTCCATATCACCCTCAGACTAATGGTCAAGTTGAGCTGGCCAATAGAGAGATCAAAATCATACTTGAGAAAACGGTGCATCCTAATCGTAAGGACTGGTAAGAAAAACTTGTTCATGCACTCTGGACCTACCGAACTGCATTTAAGACAAATTTAGGGATGTCTCCCTATAGGTTAGTTTATGGTAAGGCATGTCATTTACCTATTGAGATTCAGTATCGTACTTTATGGGCTATAAAACAGATTAACTTTTCACTTGATAATGCCAAGGATTTAAGGAAGTTGCAGGTATGTGAGCTTGAAGAATCTAATAGGGAAGCTTATGACAATGCCCGCTTAGAAAAGGAGTGGATGAAGTTACTTCATGACAAAAAATCAAAGACAAACGACTTTTCCCTACTCAGCAAGTGCTTCTCTATGACTCCAAATTGCATCTGTTTCCTGAGAAACTGAAGTCCCGGTGGGGTGGTCCGTACATCGTTGAAAAATTTCATTCCCATGGTGTGGTAGAAATTGTAGATCCAAAGAATGGCAACAGCTTCACAATCAATGGCCAGTGTCTCAAGCCCTTCATGACTCCATTCGATCCACATGAGGAGGTCTTGCTTCTGCAAGACCCTAAGGGAGTCCTCTAACCTTTCTCGTTTACTTTTTTCTTTTTCTTTTCGTTTTATTTGTTCTTATTTGCATCTTTCTTTTATTTTTCTACTGTGTTTGTTGGTTGTGACTCTATTGTTTTTTTTTTTTTTTTTTTCTGTTAGTTTGTTTCCGCTATGCATATCTCTTCTCTTTTCCCCTATGCTTTCACATTGAGGACAATGTTTCATTTTAGTTGGGGGGAGAGAATTAGCATGCCCTAATAGTGTGCTTCCACTTAATGAGTTTTAATGTGATATTTGCATATTATAGATGTTTGCATGTTGGTTAGGCCCACCTTTTGGGAAATGCTGGTTTTGAGCTCAGAGCATGTTGAATTCCTTATTTGTGAGCATTACATACCCAAATTTTTTTTTTCTTTTTGAGGATATGGAACAAGTAGGATGTAGTGCAATCAAAGTTTGAATCAAAAGAGAGTTTTATCCATTTCATTTAGTTGTAACCAAGAGAAGGATGTTGAAAGTCTTGATATACACACTACACAGGTTAGAAGACTTAGAAAGACTACCTTACACCATTTCTGGTTGATATACACATTAGTTGTTTGGGACTCTAATGAATCATATCCTAATGGCTTAGAAAAAAAAAAAAGTTTGAAGCAAATGAAAACAAGAAATAAGTCAGGGATCAGTTGTAAAAAAAAAAGACAAAAACAATTGTGTATTGGAAAGGGCTACCTATTACAGAGGCCCCAACTAAACAAAAAAAGTGGGTACCTTTTAAAGTGTAGTAATGTGAAAGCCACCTTTGTACATTCATGCACTGGAAACGGCTACTTACTACCGGGGTCCTAACTAATCAAAAAAAGTTAGTGCCTTTTAAAGTGTAATAGTGTGAAAGTCGTCAATACAATGGTTTTGAATTAGAGTAAGATCATGCGGTTGTCTTAGACTAATTGATTGTGTTTGAAACCATTAATGTTTGCCGGTGGTCAATCCTGGAATTCTGAACCTCTCTTGCACACGTGAGCTTTGTTACACTCCATTACCTTGGTTGTGTTTACTAAATGGTGTATAAATCTTCCAATTGAGACATAACTTGGATTAATCTATGTCCTGTGCTCCTAAACTCATTAAGCATATTTCATGCCATGTAATTTTCATAAGTATTGAAATTTAGTGCTTCTCTCCTGGTTTGATTGCATTCAAGTTATTTGATAGGGACTAGTAAAACATTAGTTAGGGGGTGTAATTACACGCCAAAACTGCGTAATTGGGCACTTTAATCCGGTCTTTACGGCTTATACTTTTAATTAAGTATCCAAATTTGTCCAATATTTTAATAAAGTCTCAAAATTATCATTCTTTAGTTTTATTGTGCAATTTATGAATTTTTGGTAATATTTTATCGCAGGAAAATTCCCAAGAATCAAAACCGATACCTGTTCGTATTTCAAGAATAACTTTTCCGTCCGAGCTCCGATCGAGACGTATCATATTTATAGAGAAAGAGAAAAGGGTTATCTACAACTTTTGTGTTTCAAATTTTGTGAGACACTAGCTCCAGAAGGGTCAAATTTTGCGGTGTACAGAGAACAAAAAATGACAAAACAAAAAAAAGGATAAAAAAAAATTGAAGTGGGCCGGGTCATGATGTGACCCGGCCATGCAAGTGAACCTGGCCGTAGGCACAAGCTGGGGAGCCAAATTTGGATTGGGAAGTAAATTTTGAAAAGTCAAAAAGTGTGGGCTTAGGTTGTTTTTTTCGGAGAGGCTTTATTAGATTATTATTTTCCTTAGGGTTGAGGGAGTTTTTCTTTTAAGTTTTGAAGGAGGCAGCCATGGGCTTTTGGGGGAAAAACAGAGGGTCTTGGAGGCTTTTGGAAAAAAAGGCAGCAGCTGGGGGTCTTCTCTCCTAGGGTTTCGCGCCGCACAGAGGGCAGCAGCAAGCTGCTACGTGGGAGACCCGAGCACCAGTGGGAAGGGGCTTACCTCACGGCCATCTCTCTCTTATCCTTCTCTTTCCCTTGTTACTGTTTCCTTGTATTTTTTTGCTGTAATTTCAGTTTAAATACCTTGCTATTATTTAGTTATATTATTTTAATTTAATGTTATTTTAAATACCCTGTTGAAACTTTTTTGCTTATTAATCTTCTTTAATGTCATCTTGGTCATCTTATTGGAATTCTTCATTAGTTTAAGCTTAGTAAATTTTTTTTAAGACTTTTGTGTTTATTTATTGTTAAAATTAGTATATTTATTTAATTGAGTCATTGTTAAGTTCAGTTTATTTTTAGATATTGTGGATCAATTTATTTTACTCAAGTTATTTTTGTGTTGAGTCAGCTTATTACTCTTACGTCATAGTTGAGGTTTAGGTTTAGTTGTCTTTATTTAAATTTGATTAGGGAGGTTCTTGCTTTTAGTTTACTATTTGAGTGTTTAATTAGTGAGTTGTTGATCGGTTTATGTGTGTTAGATTCATATTTTAGTTTTTGTATCATTTAATTTCATCAGAAAGTCTCAAAAACTTCGAGATTTTGAATCTGAACAATGTTTAGTAAAATTTGTTTTCTTATTATTATTATTATTATTATTTTTTGCGCTAGTTTAGAACTAAGTTGCATTCCCCGTTGAGACGATCTGACCTATTTGGGCTAATTATTATACGACGTAGCTCCTATACTTGGGATAGCTCTAGTGCTACTCATTTTTAGAAGTGAGTCAATAGTCATCTATCTTCAATAGTCTTTCTTTCTTTCTTTCTTTCTTTCCATTTTTGTTTTTTTGTTTTTTCTTATTAATACAAAACTCAGCAAGTGGACCTGCACAGTGTCACATGCAAATTCTCACCCTCCCCCCAAACTAAAGTGGAACATTGTCCTCAATGTGAAAGCATAGGGGAAATATAAAACTAAGAATAACTACAGGAAAAGAAAAAACTAAAACTACAGGAAAATGTACTTGAAAATAAACTAAGAATAACACAAGGTAAAACAAAATGAAAAGAAGGGAAAGAAAAACATCACAGTCTATCATGCGGAGGCTCTGGAGGAATTTCATCTGGTGGGTGCAGGTTTATAAATTGAACCGGTGAGTCTCCAAATTTGAGTCATCATAATGAATTGGTCTTGTTATCTACACAAAAGTTAGCCTCAAATGAATTAATACGTTCTAAGATACCAGACAAAACATGTGCAAACTGCCTTCCTAGTTTTAACAAGAAAGGATTTTTATTTAATATATTTTCTAGGAATTTCACTTCTTTAAGAACCGGTCTTTGAGGCAAAATTGTCAGAGCAGTTACATTTGGTTCTTCAGAAGCATCAACATTAAAAATTTTACCTGGTTCCTTGAAAGTTAAATTCTCACCAGTCTGCTCACCCTCTTTATCGGTGTACCCATCACCTTACCACTACGGGGATTTGCTTCAGCATTGCACTCCTTGACATTTACTCCAGTAGGGAGTGAAGGTTCTACGACTGTCAATTTTTTAGGGTAAGGTACCACAAGTTGGTACTCCTCACTGGTCTTAGTCTCCACGTTAACTGACTTCTTCAATTTTGGTCTCGCTTCCTCTGATTTTTGTTTGACCTCATCTATCTCAGTTGTAACTTCAAGTTTGGGAAAACTGTTGGTTTGTCAATGAGTATCTTAGGTTGGGAAACTTCTTTTCCACTTCTCAAAGTAATAACAAGCTCTGTTGTCTCAAGAGAAACATTATGTATTTGTTGTTGTTGGTGCTGGTATTCTTGAATATTAGGCTAAGGTTCTACAAAAAATTTGCCTTTTCTAAGATATTCAACTGCATGCTTATCTCATTAATGGTGGCCCGCAAAGCATTCATGGTCTAAGTATTAATCTGCATGAACTGCTGAAGAGCATCCTCAAGAGACTTCTTTTTTGGAGCAGGTGCTGCATTAGATTGAAATCTTGAAGGTGCATAGCTTTGAGATCTATTGTGGTTGATACTGATGCTGAAAGGTAGCTTGATGATATGACGGCTGATAAGGGGGTGCATAGGACTAGGAAAGTTGATTCCAAAGTTGCTCTGTACTATTCTCCTTTTCCATCCCCATAGCCTTCACTCTTCTGGTGGGTTCAGCCAGAAGTGCCTTAACACAAAAATCATATTTCAGTTCATACCACTCTCCACCATGTACTGCTCTTAAGGGTTGAGCAACAATTGGTCTTCAATCAATCCTAGTGCTCCATTGTTGAGCATAGTCAACTAAATGATCCAGAAAATCTAATGCCTCATTAGGCTGCTTGTCGAAGAAATATCCTGAACACATAGTATCAATGAACTATTTCGATTTAGGAGTCAAAGCAACGTAGAAATAGTTGACCAGGTGCAAAGATTCAAATCCATGGTGAGGACACATGTTAACCAAACCTCTAAATCTCATGAAATGTCTCATCAACTCCTTACATGAATTGACTGATCTATTCCTGCAAAAATTGAGTTCTATGTAAGGGAAAAAATTTATGCAGAAATTCATTTTGCATATCAGCCCAACTAGAGATAGAATTAGGCCTAAGATAATTAAATCACGTCTTAGCCTTGTCTTTCGATGAAGAAAGAAATAAACACATTCTAATTGCCTGATTAGTAACAGCCCCATCTATGAATGTAACACTTGTACGCTCAAAATCAGTTAATTGTTGATACGAATTCTCACATTTCATCCCATAAAATTAAGGTATCATAGCTATCATTCCAGGCTTAATGTTAAAGTTCTGTGCATTCTCAAGCAATATGAAGCAAGATGGTTGTGTGGTTCGTATGGGCTGCAAAAAATCCATAAGCGTGTGTGGTGCAGGTGCAGCCATATTTTTTTTTTTCAAAACTTTATTTTATTTTTTCTTTTTTTTTTCATGAGAAAAATTTAAATAATGGAAAAAAACACTAGTTTGAAACTAAAACTAATATTCCCTGGCAACGGCGGCAAAAACTTGACTCATTCTAAAAATGAGTGGTTTAGAAGCTATCCCAAGTATAGAAGTTCAGTCGTGTAATAATTAGCCCAAGGGCCAGATCGTCTCTTCAGGGAATGTAGTCTAATTCCAAATTTTGTATAATTCTAACAGAAAATAAAAAACAAAAGGGTTATGGAACACAATTTAGATTCGGGTTTTTTGAGATGTTTGAGATTTTCTTTTGACGAATTAAAAACAACATGAAATTTAAATTATGAATCCTAATCACGCACTAAATTGACAACTAAATTAACAACGAGAAATGATCCTAGTTTAATCAACCAGACAAGAATTAAATCCCACCTTTAAACGTTCGGAAAAAAAAAAAAAAAACTAAAGACAACAACTTCACTACTTAATTAAAGCGTGCCATTCTAACAACCTCAATCAACACAAAAGAAATAAACTTTAACAAAATGAAGAACAAAAATTTAATTCTTTAACAATTAAACAATAAAAAAAATATGATAAAGATTTAGACTTTAATTAAACTAAACTTAATTTAAAGAGAACCCAACAAAATTTAATTCTTAAAGAAGACAACAAATTTAAATCCTAAAGAAGATATATATATATATATATATATATATATATATATATATAAATATATATATATATTTAATGATCAAACAAAACTTCAACGGAAAAAAAAAAAAAAAAAAACCCAAGCAGAAACTAATTCTAATGATAATATTAAATAAGAAAAAGAAGGAAAATAAATAAACTTTAATAATAAGATCCAACAAGAATTAAAAATTAAAACATCAAGTGAAATCCTATGAAAAATAACAACATTCAATTAACAAGTTAAGAGAGAGAGAGAGAGAGAGAGAGAGAGAGAGAGAGAGAGAGAGAGAGAGAGAGAGAGAGAGAGAGAGCAAGCTGGCAGTGCAGCAACAGTAGCAGCAGCAAAGCACACAGCAGTAAGGGCTTTGGGTTGAAGAAGAAGCAGCAACCAGCAGAGCAGGAAGGAGTCTAAGTTCGATGGAATTGAAGCAGCAGTAGCACCCAGCAGCGGCAGGATAGCAGAACACAAACACAACAGCCGGAAAAGGTTCACTGGTAGTAGGGGTAGAGGACCAGTAGCAGCTACAGTAGGGGCTTCGGATCTTCCTCCTTCAGCACAGTAGTCGGAAGAAGGAGGAAACAAGACAGGAGAAAGAAAAAAAAGGAATGAGGGGAGGGATAGTGAGTCTGAGATGGAGGATGTAAAAGGGGAAAAGAAAGGAGGGGAGGGAGAGTGAGTCTAAGATGGAGGTTGGAAGAGGGGAAAAGAAAGGAGAAAGATAGGGAGAGTTCGAGAGTTGCAGCTAAGAAGACAAGAAGAGGGTGGAAGAGAGGAGACCGAAGAGGGGACAAGACGGAGAGTTAAGAAGAAAGGGAGAGCGAAAAGGCAGAAAAGGGGAGAGTTAGAGAGATGGAGGTCAGCTGGTAAGAGAGGAGAGTTAGCATGGGAAAGGAGGCAAAGAAGAAGGCTTCCAAACGAAGGGGAATATATATAAATTGAGAATCCCCCAAAGCCCTAAGCCCACTGCACAAGGAATTAGGACCTGGCTGCATAATCGAGTCAAATCATTCCTATAATATATATATATACACACATATATATATATATATATATATATATATTCTTTTCCTATTTGTTTCTTCTTTTTTCCTTTTCTTGTTTCCTAGTAAACAAGCTCGATTTTGACCATCCTAAAGCCCATATCTTTCAAAGCTCAAAACATGAAAGTTGTAAAGCACTTTCTCGGCTTTCTACAGCATTTTGAATCGTCTTGATCGAAGATTGGATGAGAAAGTTATGCCTAAATTATGGATTAATGTCAGTTTTAGCTTCTAATAGTTGCCCTGCAATAAAAAATACTAAAAATTCATAAATTACTCAATAAAACCTGAATATTATATATGAAATACAATGTTAAAATATTGAGAATAATTAGTCATTTAATTAAAAATATAATTCTTAATGCATGAATTGAAACACCTAATTACGTAATTTAAGCACGTAATTAGCTGGTACCCTGACAGACAAGGTGAGTGTTTTGTTTAGAGATATATGATTCCTAGTGTATATTGTGGGTTTTTGGGGATGTGTATGGTTGTATAGAACTCTAGCTATTTGTATTGTGGATAGTTTGTAAATATTGACTTCCACTGTTAGGAATGTGTGTATGTGGTGAACTGATTACCCTGTACCCCACTTCGAGTCGAGTTATGTTTAAATGGTATCAGAGTTTTTGATGTGACCGATGTTTGATTAATACTTATTATTTATTGAAAAGAAAAAAAATTGGTATGAAAATCGGGGTGTCACAATTTGGTATCAGAGCATAGGTTACTAGGTTCTGCAGACTTTAGTAATTTTCATAATACAATACGAGAGTATAGGAAAGGATCGTGAGGAGAATAAGAGATGGGTAGATTGAGATGTGAGTCAGTTATATAAAATGAAGAACAAATTTCCAAGCATGTGTGTGTGCATGTGAAATGAAGAACAAATTTCCAAGCATGTGTGTGTGCATGTGACATGAATGCCAAAAGTGATTGAACGACTAGTGATAAACCATGTAATTTTATTACTATATATATATATATATATATATATATTTGGTAAAAGGTAAAAGAATAACCATCTTTGTGCGCATCCTAGAGTACAGTGGCAATTTCTTGGCTATGACGATCTCCTAGACATAGGGCAAGTAAGGTGAATCACTTGTCACTCAACCAAGACATAGTTATCTAAGAGAATCACCACATTTACGTGAGTCCCATTCGCCTAGATAAAATATTGCCCTAGATAGCAAGCGATTGTAAACATTACATGTGTGTGTGTGTGTGTGTGTGTGACTGAAAGTCTCTATCTACCTTGCCTCACCAAAAATTTCATCCGCCCAAGGCCATGCTTTTTGGTTTTTAGTCCCACATTGGTGGGAAAGTATTTCTTAAACCTATAGCTTGAGGGTATATAAGGAGCTTCCCTCACCATTTGAAAATTGCTCTCCCACTTTGTAGAGTTACAAATAGTATTTGTACTCTAGGATATTTCTAATTACTATTGGTAATTTGAAATTTTCCCTAGTTTTAATTTTCTAAAAAATAGTAGATTGATTGTCAGCACTCGAGGAGGAGGTAGTAAATTTTCCTCATGCGAAGGTATTTCCCTGTTCGGATCCTTAATTCCATTTTTTGATGCCTAGAAAGACCTTGTCTAACAAGTTGTCTGAGACCATTGTGGTTCGGTCACTCCCTAGAGGTTAGCCTGGTTAAAGTGGAATTTCATAGGATATATAGAGTAGACACGGTTGAGATAAGTGCAGTACTATTCATCTTATGCCTTAAGTTCTGTAGGTTTGCTATTGGATACATAGTTTTGGAATATGGTAGAAATTATTCTTGCAATAGTAGAAGAAACTTTGTCCAATGAACTCCAACCCCCAAGAACTTCGTCTTCATCTTCAAATATGATAGCTAATGCTCAGTTTTAGGTGGAGAAATTTAATAGTACCAATAATTTTGGTATATGGCAATGTTAAGTGATGGACATCTTGTACCAGTAGGAATTAGATGTTGCTTTTGGTGATAAACTAGAGGACATGGGCAAAAAAGATTCGGAAATATCAACCATCGGGCATGTGGTACAATTCATTTGTATCTCACTAAAAATAAAAAATATTGTGTTATGAGGGAGACATATGCAAAGAAATTGTGGAAGACATTGGAAGGCACATTTATGACCAAGAGTCTAGAAAATCAACTCTATTTGAAAAAGCAATTATTTTGCTTCCAACATCAACCAAATATTTCTATAAATGACCACAAAAATGCTTTCAATAAAATTTTCGTTGATTGGTTAAATTTGGATAAAAAAGTCAAAGATGAGGTTAAGGCCTTGCTGTTACTAAATTCTTTTCTTGATGATTATGAACATCTCATTGCCACTTTATTGTATGGGAAGGATAAAGTTACTTTTGATGTTGTTTGTGCTACATTGATTAATTTAGAATGAAAGAAGGATCAGAGGGTCCATAAGGAAGTAGTAGTAGAAGCACTGACAATAAGGGAACGTACTCAGAGTCGTAAACCTAGAAGGATGAGTAAATCTAGAAAGAGACCTACTAATGATAAATGCACCTTTCGTCATAAAAAAGGACATTGAAAGAACTATTTCCCTAAATTGCAGCAAAATAATAAGGGCAAAGCACATTGTAATGCCTATATAGCCAAGCATGATGCAAGTGAGTCAAATTTTTCTCTTATTAGAACATCTTCAACACATTACTATGGTGAGTGGATTTTGGATTCTAATTGTTCCTATCACATGTGTTCCAATAGGAAATGGTTTTCTAATTTTGAAAAATTAGATGGCGAGATTGTTTTTATGGGAAATAATAATACATGTAACACAGCTAGAATAGGTTCAATACAATTGAAATGTCAAGATAGAACTGTTAAAACCTTGAGTGATGTTAGATATATTCCAAGTCTAAAGAAAAGTATCATCTCATTGGGTGCCTTGGAATTGAAAGGGTTTGCTATTACTTTGAAAGATGGAACCTATTGGCCTATCTGGGTTTCACCACATTTCGATAATGACAAACCAAAGCATCTAATTGTGCTATTAAGTGTGTACACAGGTGTTAAGGCATTAAACACAATAACATATGCAAATTAGAAAGCCATAAAGCATACAAAATGATTATATTTGGCTATGATCAACGGAGCCCATGAAGATCAAGTTGAAGACTTAAAGAATTTCTCAATGTATATTGAAAATAGGACCTATCTGAGTTTACTATCCTTGATTATGTGAAAAAGCTCATAGGTGACCTTAGTTGAACCCTAGGCATTCTATATCTCATTTGAAAATCATTTTATAAATGTACAAAATTTATTTCGAAGTGTTAAATCATCTTTGGAATGAAAAACTAAGGGTCTTGAGGCTTTAGGAAGTTTAGGTGACTGAAGCAGGGTACTTAGTTGACCATATGCCACTGGATGTGCACAGTTCATGTTCCAGATAGTTCGGGCGACCTGAACCTCAGAGGTCAAGTGAATGAATCATTATTGACTTTCACAATTTCCATCTCCAGGGAATTCGAGTGACCAAATCCCAATTCAGGCGACAGATTTTGCGAGATTCAACCCACAACAGCTAGAAAACAGCCAGTTTTGAGAATGATAAATTATTTTTTAAAGGATCAATGGCCATAAAACGGTTAGTTCATTATTTTTCCTATAAATACAAGTTTCTAAACTTGTTCTCAAAGATGGAAAGGGATTGATATTGATTGGGTTTGATTTGTATTATTATTGTTATCACTCATACAAGAATCTAAGCTTTTGATCATTGTTGAAAAACCTTATCAAGCACTTCGCAAATTATTTGCTTATATTTCAAGTGCTCACTTTCTAGTTACTCCTTAAGCTTCATTCATAATCATTTGAGAAAGTATTAGTGTGGTATTTTTCATTGTACTTATCCACTCAATTTAGGAGCATTCATTGTACAACAATCTTTATTGATTCAACTTTGTAAGAGCATCTACGCCTATTGAAGGAGAGAGTAATTTCTTCCTAAGTGAAGGAGAGAGGCATCTTCATGTAGTGAAGGAGAGAAGCATCTCTTCTAAGTGAAGGAGAGGGAAATCTCCACCTAAGAAAAGGACAAAGGCATCTCTTTCTATTGAAGGAGAGAGGCATCTCTGCCTAGTGAAGGAGGGATTGTAAAGGCATCTCCGCCTACGGAAGTAAAGAGGCATCTCCACCTACTGAAGGAGAGAGGTTTCTCCACCTATTGAAAGAGTGTTTAGTTGAATCCTTAAGTGGGTTACTTGAGGCAAGGACATAGGCAAGCAGAGTCGAACCTTATAAAACACGATTTTATTTTCTCTTCCCTTAACTCATTAACTTGAGAACATTTACATTCATACATACTTATTTTGAATATTGATAACATTTGCATATTTAGATCACTTGCTTAAATTGTGGTTAAACTTGTTAAGTGTTAGCTTAAATTTTTAAATATCCAATTCACCCCCCTTTTTGGATTACACCTCAACTCACATTTGGTGTCAAAACTCGATTACAATAAACTTAGCCGTATTTGTATAAAGATCACAATTTAAAGCCCAACTTCCATAAATTGGTCTATTTAGGTTTCATCACGTTTTGATAATGACAAACCCAAGCATCTAATTATGTTATTAAGTGTGTACACAGGTATTAACGCACTAAGTAATAACATTTGCGACTTGGAAAGCCATGAAGCATACAAGATGATTATATTTCACTATGACCAATAGAGCTCATGAAGACCAAGTTGAAGACTTAAAGAATTTATCAATGTATATTGTAGATAGGACCTATGTGAGTACACTATCCTTGATTACATGAAGAAGCTCATAGGTGACTTTAGTTGGCCCCTAGGCACTTTATATTTCATTTAAAATCATTTTATAAAAGTGCAAAAATTATTTCAAAGGTTAAATCATTTTTGGAATGAAAAACTAAGGTTCTTGAGACTTTAGGAAGTTCAGGAGACTAAAGCGGGGTACTCAGTCGACCATATTGCCACTGAACGTGCACAATTCATGTTCCAGGTAGTTTAGGTGACTGAACCTCACAGGTCGGGCAACTGAATCACTATTCACTTTCCTAATCTCCATCTCCATGGAATTCGGGCAACCGAATTCAAATTCAGGCAGTCGAGTATGCAGGATTCAGTCCGAAATGGCTAGAAAACGACTAGTTTTGAAAATGATAAATTATTTTTTAAAGGCCCAATGGCCATAAAATGGCTAGTTCATTATATTGCCTACAAATACAAGTTTCTAAACTTGTTCTAAAGGATCGAAAGGGATTTACATTGATTGTATTTGATTTGTATTATTATTGGTATCACTCATACATGAATCCAAGCTTTTGATCTTTATTGAAAAACCTTTTTAAGAACTTTGCAAATTATTTGCTTGTCTTTCAAGTGCTCACCTTCTAGTTACTCCTTGAGCTTCATTCATAATCATTTGAGAGTGTGTTAGTGTGGTATTTTTCATTGTACTTATCTGCTCAATTTAGGAACTATCATTGTACAACAATCTTTAGATTCCACTTTGCAAAGGCATCTCCACCTATTGAAGGAGAGAGGCATCTCCCCCTATTGAAGGAGAGAGGCATTTCTGCCTAACTAAAGAAGAGAGGCATCTCCACCTATTGAAGGAGAGAGGCAGCACCGCCTAGTGAAGAAGGGATTGTAAAGGCATCTCTGCCTACTGAAGGAAAGTTGCATCTCCGCCTAGTGAAGAAGAGAGATTTCTCTGCCTATTGAAGGAAAGTTTAGTGGAATCCTTAAGTGGGTCACTTGAGGCAAGGACATAGGCAAGGATAGCCAAACCTTGTAAAAACATGATTTTATTTTCTCTCCCCTTAATTCTGTAATTTAAGCACATTTACATTCATACATACTTATTGTGAATAATGATAACATTTGCATATTTAGATCACTTGCTTAAATTGTGGTTAAAATTGTTAAGTTTTAGCTTAAATTTTTAAATATCCAATTCATCCCCCCCCCCCCCTCTTGGGATTAAAACTCAACTCACATTTGGTATCAAAGCTCGGTTACAATAAACTTAACCATATTTGTATAAAGATCATATGGCACACATTGGTGTATCCCCTTTTGGTGAGGGTCAATCCTCTACAAGGCCTCCAATATTTTGTGGTGTAAATTACACCTCTTAGAAACAAAGAATGAGCATTTTTATCCAAACAATGGATTGGACAGCTTGGAGCATAATTGTTCAAGGCAATTATGTGCTTATGAAAATTGTTGATAGTAAAGAAATTCCCAAACTAGAAAATGAAATGAATGAAAATGAAATTAAAATAATGCAAGTCAATTTTAGTGCCAATGAATTCATTATATTGTGCTTTAGATACTAATGATTTAATATGATCATGGCATGTCAAAGTGTTAAGGAAATATGGGCAGAATTAGAAATTACATATGAAGGAACCAAAGAGAAGAAGGCTACCACTTAGGATGATTCAGACTCAAGTGATCAAGAAATGGAAAATTGTTCCTTGATGGAATTAGACAATGAAGAGGTACTCTTCTCTCTTCTACCTCATTTAATGATATATGTGATGAATCATGTAGTGAATCTTGTGATGAAAGTATAACATCTTATGAGGAACTACAAAAAGAATCATTTAAGATACATAAGAGTCTAGTAAAGATGTCAAAAAGTAACATAATTTTTAAAAGTGAAAGTTTTACAAAACATTTAGAGGATTTAAAAGAATCTCATGCTACCTTAGAAAAAGAAAATGATTTGAAAATCACTAGCTTAGAGAGAAAAGTGGAAGATTATTCTAGAATAATTTGCAAATTTACAAGTGAAAAATATAATTCCAAAAATTTCTTAGGAGTTAAAAGAAATAACTTTTTCAAAAAGGATTCAAGTTCGTCTTATAAATCCCATGGTCTTAATAATATTTGTGCCTCATCAAATAAAAATAGGGTTAATAAGCCAAATTTTTCACATACATACAAAACTTGCTTATATTAAGAAAGAAAAGGCCACCTCCATTACTTTTGCCCCTTTAGAGGTGCTAGAGGCAAAGAAAGAAAGCTGGTATGGGTAGTCAAGAAAACAAATCCCTTGGGAATAAAGGAAAAATGGGTACCAAAACAAATTACATAATTTTTAGAATATGGCTTCCTTAGAACTTAGGATTGGTTAATTAATAAGAATTCAGGTAAAAGGTGAGAGTGATGACTAAGTGAACCTACATAGTACTTGGATACTAGATAGCACTCAAGATGTCAAATCCTAGTATACGCATTTACTATACTGAGGACTTTAGAGAATTAAGCCAATATAAGAAATTCAAATGAAAAATCCTATATGATCTTTTAACTGTATATATCATTGTGTTGATTGGTTAATATATGAAAGTATTTTTTATAATTCAAAGGATGAAGTAGCATGCTAACTCTATAATCAGGCTTATCCTTAGGACTAGAAAGGAATGAAACAGCATCTGCTTTAATGGGATATTAGTATCCACATAAATCCAAAGATATCTTTCCTCCAAAATGTCCAAAGTAAAGGTTAAGGGCTTAACTAGCCTATTTGAAGGTTACGATATAAAATGGTTTTTTTTTTTTTTTCTAACCTTGTATTTCTAAGATGAATAACCTAGGTAATCTACTCTTGAATAAAATCTCAAAAGCATGCTCTAGAAAATCTACTTCCAATGGACAAAGGTGTCTTCCTTAGTTATATAATTCTTACTGCTTTATGTATGCTTAAATATGAACATCTAAAGTATAGCATATCTTGTCCATTGCACAAAATTGAGCGTTAAGGGAGTTGATCATAACAATGTAAGGACTGTGTACCATCCAACCCTAAACTCATCTTGAAACATTAATGCTTGATCAAAATTCAAAGACATTCAAAAATAAAAATTCAGTCATAATTCAACATATCAAACACTACTAGTGAAACCTTCTTAAACATGGTTATAAGCACTGATCGTCATGGTCGATTCTTAAGCAGTAATATGCTAATGATGACTAAAATATATTCTATCATGATCAAATTAGAGACATCTGCTAAGGAATTCAAGTTTTCATTAACTCAAAATTGAATATTCCCTATATACTTGACCTACAAAAAATTCTTTAGTCATTGTTAATGCAAGAGCAAATCTCCTCCATAAGAAAGCTTTACCGAACCACAATCAATTTGGTATATAATTATTTATTCATAGTTTCATATCCTTACTCAAAATTGTGAGCATATTTTAGGATATCTTTCCATTAGCGGTAAATCAGGATAAAATGTTTCCTATCACCAAGAGCATCGTTCAAAAAAGATTCATATACTCCTAAATGCTTATTGCCAAAATAGTAAGGACATACTTATCTTGTTTAATCCACAAGCATGAAAATATTAAGCTTATTTTGAAAATATCCACTTATAATTACTTTGCAATTACATACTAAATTGAAAAATAGCTGTTGGGCTATACTCGACCTAATGAGCATTCCCTACTAAGGAATACATGACTCATATTTGGATGCTAATAAGGAAAGCAATACCAAAGTAATTCTGAGGGAGATTATCTTAACATAGGACCACCCTAAGGATCAAATACTTGGTAAATCTTCACATAGGGTAACAATTAGCTCTTCACTTTAAAACAATGCAATCATTATGCACTCTTATCACCAAAAAAAAAAACCTTATAATATTTTTTATAAAAATGAAATGGGTTCTCTAAATAAACATTCATGCTTATCTAAGAAACCCACGCTCAACCATGAGTTTCAAAGTGTTACTGGAATGCAATTTGGTTTTAAGCATTCACAACATATGGTTGATTAGAAAAGGAAGAAAAATTTCTTCTGAATTCATTATTAAATTATTCTTTGCATAAGAGTATTTATCCATACTCCCTTATAAGCTCTTGACCCTTCATCAATCAATTAAAACTTCATATAATTAGAATGGTATTGTTGTCCACAACAAATCTAGGTTGGTTGCACAAGGTTTCAATTAAGAAGAAAGTATCAATTTCGAAGAAACCTATGCACCAGTAACTAAATTAGAAAGCCCTTCAGACTTTAGCCATTCCTTCTTCATAAGTAAAATGGAGTTCTTGTACGGAGTTCTACAAAATGGAGATCTTATTTTTGAAATCAAAAGAGAGAGAATGTACAGCAAAATTCAAACTGGATGAACTTAGATTAAAAAAAAAAAAAGGGTGGGGAGAACAGAAAGAAAAATTGAGATCTTATCTTTTGAAATCAAAAGTCGGAAGAGCTTAGAACAAAAACAATGGAGATCTTATGCTTTGATGATGCCTTTTAATGATGTCAACAGGGAGAGAATTAAGAGCAAAATGAAATTTTATGTCAAGGAAAGAACTTAAAGCAAAATAAATGGAGAATTTAGAGCAAAATGGAAAAAGGAGAGAATTCAAACCAAATGCAAAAGGGGGAGAACCCAGAGCAATATGGATGGAGAACTTAATAGAAGATCTTAGGGGGAGAACCTAATACGGGAGAACATAATGAAAAATCTTATGTATTTTATGAGTTTTATGCATTTAAGAATATTATGCATATTTATGACTTGTTTTTGAGTTTTTATGGATTTTGAGAAAATTATATATGTTTATAATGTCTAATATCCATGGTTATGTTGGTTGGCAATATGAAATTCATGCTTATGACTTGATGAAAAATGCATTAATACTTGAACAATCTTTTTAGATGAAAATGCTTCTAAAATGGATTAATAATTCCTAAGCAAGATTGAAAATCTTTTTAGAGTCATTTTGAAAGCTAATGTAGTCAAAGTGGAGCTTAAAAGACAATAACTTGAAAAATTCTAAGTTTTTATTCTAATATGCCTAAAAGGCCTATTTTCATTTTTATGCATATTGTGAGGGGGAGCCTTGTAAAGGCAACCTCATTTTGCTCTTTGTTTATCATCATCAAAAAGAGGGAGATTGTTGGCCTATCTAGGTGTCATCTCATTTTGATAATTACAAATCAAGGCATCTAATTGTACTATTAAGTATGTACACATGTATTAAGGCATCAAGCATAATAACATATGCAAATTGGAAAGCCATGAAGCATACAAGATGATTATATTTTGCTATGATCAATGGAGCTCATGAAGTCCAAGTTGAAGACTTCAATAATTTCTCATTGTATATTGCAAATAGGAACTATGTGAGTACACTATCCTTGATTATGTGAAGAAGCTCATAGGTGACCTTAGTTGGACACTATGTGACTCACTCGAAAAATGAGCAGCTCGAAAGCTATCCCAAGTATAGGAGTTCTATCGTGTAATATTAAGCCCAAGGGCTAGATCGTCTCCTCAGGGAATGCGTTTTAATTTCAAATTTTACGTTCGTCCAATTGAAAACAAAAATGCACTGAACTCAGTTCAGATTCGGGTTTTCAAGATTGTGGAAACTTAAATGAAAACACAAATTAAAGTCCTAAAACTAGCACGCACGGAATTAAATAACCATAATAAAAACCTTAATCTACTTAAGGAAACACTAAAGCATACTAACTAAAAATGGAAACCTTAAACATGGAATTAAAAATACGCAACCACAATCACAATTTAAACACGAAACAAACAAAACTCTAAACCTAGCATGCAATGAAATTGAGAGCAAAAACGGAAACTCTAATCTACTCAAGGAAACATTGGAACACGCGTTAATTAAAAATGGCAACCTAGAACATGGAATTAAAAACACACAATGGAAACTAAATTAGACACACACAAAAAACAAACCAAACCTACTAAAAATCGAACCTTTAGCACAATTAAGAGATCAAATCAAGACTCACAATTTAAATGTAAACATGAACTCAACGGAAATTTAAAAGACATAAACAATAACGGAACACAATAAAAACACAACCTTTACTAATCATAGACCCTAACTAAATCGAATTTCGACAAAAAAAAATATCTGAATTTAATTAAGAATGCTAAATTAAAATAATTATCAATTAGATAAACAAAGAGATTAATTTAACAATAATGAAATACTCAACATTACTCAACTTAAACAAAAAGAAAGAAAACTCCAATAACATTAAAAAAAACTAAAATTTCTTCAATATTCCAAGATTCAAAGAAAAGTAAATAAAAGAAAGAAAGAAACGAAAAGAGAGAGAGAGAAACAAATCCACGGAGTCGTGAAGTTGCTGCTGTGCTGGAGAAGTTGCTGCTGCGCTTTGGTGGTCCTGCTATAGAGTCGGCTAGTGTTCTGCTGTGCCTGGGGACTGCTGAAGATGGTGGAGGAGGCTGGCCGTACTGCAAGAGGGCGGAGGAGGCCAAGAGAAACAGAGGAAAGGGGGAGAGTGAGGGAGGAAAGACAAAGGGAAGGAAGAGAGACAAGGGGAGAGAAGCAAAATTGAAAAGAACAAAAAAAACAAACTAAAGAAGAAGAAGAAGAAGAAGAAGAAGAAGAAGAAGGAGAAGAGGAGAATGGCTGCCTACACAGGAAGAGAAAGAGAAGGGTTAAATAGGATGGGGGGGGGGGGAAAGCCCTAGACCCGAATAGGAAACCCGAATTGCTATATTTTTTCATTTTTTTCATTCTCTGTTCATCGCAAATCTGACTATTTTGGAGCCCGTATCTCACAAATCTCAAAACACAAAAGTTGTAGATAATCCTTTTCTCTTTCTCCAGAAATTTGAATCGTTTCAATCGGAGCTTGGATGGAAAAGTTATGTATAAAATTTGAACAGGTGTCAGTTTTGATTCCCGGGAATTTTCCTGCTACGAAAAATTACCAAAACTTCATAAATAGTGCAATAAAGTTCAAGAATGATGATTTTGGCATTTTATTAAAATATTGGACAATTTTAGATATTTAATTAAAAATATAAACCGTAAAGCTCGGGTTAAACGTCCAATTACGCAGTTTCGGTGCGTAATCACACCCCCCAACTAACGTTTTGCTAGTCTCTAACAAATGACGTGAATGAATCTCAGGGTGGTGTCTACAACTACATACTCCGGTGATCATGAAATCAATGCACATGCGATATAACTATACCACTTCACATACAATAACATAACTGAATTTCACACAAGCTCGTTCATATTCAATGCACACGACTCCAAAGCACGTCACTCATGCAAGTTTCATCGTTTATATGTGATTTGAGAGCAGTATACTCACATGAAGTTAATCAGAGGTACATTCAGAGTTAATGCAATCATATAAGTTCGAGTATAAACAGGTAAACTCTCGAGGTGTGTGTAATGTGTGTGACTCAGTACACCTAGGATGCCAGTGGACACCTACAGAACGGTCGCTTTGACTCGGCCTAACTGGTATACCCTCAAGAACACTCAAAGAAAATGGGTTCACTCATCATATGTGAGGAGGAGTGTCGTGATCAAACATCCCACATATTAAAAGGAACAATGCTAAGTATATGGAGTGGACTAGTCTGGAAAGGATCTAGCCTATCTATGAGGTGTTGGGTCCTTCACCCTAGCATCTTCTCTCCTACTCACCATATCCAACTGAGACCACCCTAGATCAACTTACTCACAAACTTGTCGTGAATACATCTGAGGCATTAACCGGTTGAAGCATCTTCATACGTGGAAAATATGTGTCGTCCTTGACTTTTTGTGATATGTATTTGGGCCAGCATTGACTTTTCATTTCATGCGCATGTGTATTGCTTATTCTTTATTTTGCTTATTCTTCATTTTCTGTCATTTCTTGATCAATTAGGACAATCATAACACTTTTTTTTGTAATCTTCATACCATCAATGAGAATTGAGCTCGAATAGGAGTTTATGAATTAAGTCTATCTCTAGGGGTGGCTCAGCCTTCACATTTTGAGTAGGCTACAAGACCTAGGTTTCTATCTCCCCACTAGGTGTCACCTCTAGGCTAGCAAATAAAAAACAGAGACTAGTGTACAAGGAATCATCCAGAAAAAGAGAATTGAGTTCTGTGAACTCTGATTTGATATTAACACTCAAAAGGACGATAAATAGCTCAAGGATATCTCACAAGGTGTCATAGTCGCCACGGGTGTTCTCTCAGTGCTCACAAGAAACCCTAAGTGCAATGAATCACGTGAATGTGTTTATTTAGCCTCGTGAGGTGCATGTAGATACAGGAAATTATATAGCCAAATTAACACAAATGTACTACCAATCGATTCTTTATGGAGTCATAAGATCATATAGAGAGAAACTACGCATGATTGACTCAAGTGTGTAATTCGTAAGTTATACATGAGTATGTGAAAGGTATACAAAGTGTTAAGCATGGCATAATGCAATGTAATTCATCAGTGCTTCTCATTTCTTTCTCTCTCTTTCTTTTTGATTTTTTTTTTGATTTTTTGATTTTTTTTGTTTTTTGTTTTGTTTTTAAAACCCAGTACGTGTACGTGCACAGTGTCACATGTGAATGCTCGTCCCCCCCTCAACTAAAATGGAACATTGTTCTCAATGTGAAAGCATAGGGGAAATAGAAAATACTGTGCACGGGAAAAGTAAGGCGTACCTGAGTGGAGAAATAACAAAAATCGAACTACGAGAAAATGGTCCTGAAAACTAACTAAAAATAAAATAAGATAAAATAAAAGGAAAATAAGGGAAAGAAAAACATCACAATTGTTTGGCGGAGGCTCAGGAGGAATTTTGTCTGGTGGCCGCAGGTCTATAAATTGCATCGGCGGTTCTCCAAATTTGAGCCGCCACAATCGATCAGTCGTTATACCTGCACGAAAATCAACCTCAAATGAATTAATGCGTGTCAAAATACCAAACAATTTGTGTGCAGGTCGACCCTCGTGTGTGGATAAGAAAGGGTCTTTATTCAACATTGTGTCCAGGAAATGTGCTTCTTTACGAACTAACGGTTGAGAGAAAGTGATCGGAATAATTACCTGCAGTTCTTCAGAAGCATTAACATTAGAGGTTTTACTTGGTTCTTTAAAAATTATATACTCACCAGACTGGTCACCCTCTTTATCGGGTGTACATATCATCATACCACTGCAAGAGTCTGCCTCTACATTAGGCTCCTAAACATCTGATTCAGGCGGGAGTGACGATTTCACGATTTCTGAGCTCGGAGTAGGAGGTACCACAAGTTGGTACTCCGTATGAGTATCAGTCTCATCATCAACTAAATGCTTCGCTTGTGGCCCCGTTTCCTCTGATTTTTCTTTGACCTCTTCTGGTTCAGCCATGACTTCTAGTGCTGGGACAACTGGTTGTTCGACAATGAGCATCTCAGGTTGGGGAAATTCTTTCTCGCTTCTCGAAGTAGTGGTGACCTCTGCTATCTCAAGAGAAACATCGTGTATTTGTTGGTGTGGCGGCTGGTACTCTTGAAAACTAGGTTGAGGTTCCAAGGGCAATTCTTCGTTTTCTAAAATGTCCAACTGCGTGCTTATCGCATTAATGGTGTCCCGCAATTCATTATTATGATCGTCTTGAGTTTGCAAGAACTGCTGGAGCATCTTCGCCATCTGTGTTATGCTCTCCTCGAAAAGGTCTGACGACGTACAACTCAGAGAGATCTGTTGTGGCTGATACTGAGGCGGAGGGTTGTTTAGGCAGTTTGGTGGTTCATATGCATCACCACCACTAATTGTGCTGATAGGATGTGCAGTCATGGGTGCCTGAGTGTATCGTGTGTTGCACTGTGGGACATTGTCAGCTAAGTAATCAAAGAATGATAATACCTTATCTGGATCCTCGCTGACGGGCTCTCCATTAGACATAGTCTGGACAAAACACTTGCAATTAGGGGTAAGAGCAGTATAAAAATAATCAGCTAACCTCCATGAGTCGAACCCGTGATGTGGACAAGTGCTTAGTAGATCCTTGAATCGCTCCCAGCAAGTCCGAAATGTCTCGTCATCCTGCTGCACAAAATTAAGAATCTGTTCTTGCAAAAATTGAGTTCTCTGTGAGGGACAAAATGCATGCAAGAATTCACGCTCCATATCAACCCAATTAATGATAGAGTGCGGTCTCAAGGAATGAAACCAAATCAGTGCCCTTTCCTGCAAAGTAGCAAGAAATAAATTCAGTCTAGTAGATTCGTCAGCTCTAGCATGAGAGAAAAACATGTTGCAGGTTAACTCAAACTCTGCTAAGTGCTGATATAGGCACTCAAATTCCATCCCATAGAACTCGGGGAGCAATGACGTTCTCCCGCGTTGCATCATGAAATTAAACTCATCATAAGACAAAACAGTGGAAGAGGATGCAGTGGCAAATTCAAGCTGCAAAAAATCCATTATCGTGCGCGGTGCAGGTGCAGCCATTTTTCAAAATTCAAAAATTTTTGTTTTCTATTTTTGTTTTCTATTTTTTTTCTTTTTCATAAAACTAACAAAAATGACGGGAAAAACGCAAAATTGAGACTAAGAACAACATTCCCCGGCAACGGCGCCAAAAACTTGACTCACTCGAAAAATGGGCAGCTCGAAAGCTATCCCAAGTATAGGAGTTCTATCGTATAATATTAAACCCAAGGGCTAGATCGTCTCCTCAGGGAATGCGTTTTAATTTCAAATTTTATGTTCGTCCAATCGAAAACAAAAATGCACTGAACTCAGTTCAGATTCGGGTTTTCAAGATTGTGGAAACTTAAATGAAAACACAAATTAAAGTCCTAAAACTAGCACGCACGGAATTAAATAACGATAATAAAAACCTTAATCTACTTAAGGAAACACTAGAGCATACTAACTAAAAATCGAAACCTTAAACATGGAATTAAAAATACGCAACCACAATCACAATTTAAACACGAAACAAACAAAACTCTAAACCTAGCATGCAATGAAATTGAGAGCAAAAACGGAAACTCTAATCTACTCAAGGAAACATTGGGACACGCGTTAATTAAAAATGGTAACCTAAAACATGGAATTAAAAACACACAATGGAAACTAAATTAGACACACACTAAAAAAAAACCAAACCTACTAAAAATCGAACCTTTAGCACAATTAAGAGATCAAATCAAGACTCACAATTTAAATGTAAACATGAACTCAACGGAAATTTAAAAGACATAAACAATAACGGAACACAATAAAAACACAACCTTTACTAATTATAGACCCTAACTAAATCGAATTTCGACAAAAAAAAATATCTGAATTTAATTAAAATTGCTAAATTAAAATAACTATCAATTAGATAAACAAAGAGATTAATTTAACAATAATGAAATACTCAACATTACTCAACTTAAACAAAAAGAAAGAAAACTCCAATAACATTAAAAAAACTAAAATTTCTTCAATATTCCAAGATTCAAAGAAAAGTAAATAAAAGAAAGAAAGAAAGGAAAAGAGAGAGAGAGAAACAAATCCACGAAGTCGTGAAGTTGCTGCGGTGCTGGAGAAGTTGCTGCTGCGCTTTGGTGGTCCTGCTATGGAGTCGGCTAGTGTTCTGCTGTGCTTGGGGACTGCTGAAGATGTTGGAGGAGGCTGGCCGTACTGCAAGAGGGCAGAGGAGGCCAAGAGAAACAGAGGAAAGGGGGAGAGTGAGGGAGGAAAGACAAAGGGAAGGAAGAGAGACAAGGGGAGAGAAGCAGAATTGAAAAGAACAAAAAAAACAAACTAAAGAAGAAGAAGAAGAAGAAGAAGAAGGAGAAGAGGAGAATGGGGAGCCATGGGGGCTGCCTACGTAGGAAGAGAAAGAGAAGGGTTAAATAGGATAGGGGGGGGGGGAAAGCCCTAGACCCGAATAGGAAACCCAAATTGCTATATTTTTTCATTTTTTTCATTCTCTGTTCATCGCAAATCTGACTCTTTTGGAGCCCATATCTCACAAAACTCAAAACACAAAAGTTGTAGATAATCCTTTTCTCTTTTTCCAAAACTTTGAATCATCTAGATAAGAGCTCGGACGGAAATGTTATGCATAAAATTTGAACAGGTGTCGGTTTTGATTCCCGGGAATTTTCCTGCAACAAAAAATTACCAAAACTTCATAAATAGTGCAATAAAGTTCAAGAATGATGATTTTGGCATTTTATTAAAATATTGGATAATTTTAGATATTTAATTAAAAGTATAAACCGTAAAACTCGGGTTAAACGTCCAATTACGCAGTTTCGGTGCGTAATCACTATGCACTCTATATTTCATTAGAAATAATTTTATAAACGTGCTAAAATTATTTTAAAGTATTAAATCATTTTTGGAATGAAATTATAAGGGTCTTGAGGCTTTAGGAAGTTCATGTGACTCAGGCAAGGTACTTAGATGACCGTATTGCCACTGGAAGTGCACAATTCGTGTTTTAGGTTGTTCAGGCGTCCGAACCTCAGAGGTTGAGCGACCAAGTCACTATTGACTTTCACAATTTCCATCACCAAGGAATTAGGGCGACCTAATCCCAATTTGGGTGGCCGAGTGTATGATATTCAACCCGCAATGGCTAGAAAACAGCTAGTTTTAAAAATGATAAATTATTTTTTAAAGGCCCAACGACTATAAAACGACTAGTTCATTTCATGCCTATAAATACAAGTTTCTAAACTTGTATTAAAATATGGAAAGGGATTGATATTGATTGGATTTGATTTGTATTATTATTGGTATCACTCATACGTGAATCCAAGCTTTTGATCTTTGTTTAAAAACCTTTTTGAAAAGCAAGGTGTAGTCCCAAGATAGGGGGGTGAATTGGATTTTAAAACTTTCTTTTAAATCCTACAAGGAATTTTTCTTGATTAATCAAATTTTAGACTTGTTTGTTTAATCTACCAATGACACAAGAACTTAGTTCTTTTATTTAATCCACAACCACACAACTATTCAATCTTTCAAGTAATCAATCAACCACAATTTGAAAGCAAATAACCAAGCGATTTGCCAAGTACAAGTTAACTTCAACACTATTTAGATTTGCAAGATTCAGGACTCTTTGGAATATAAACACAATCAATTCAATATCAAACTTTTAAACCATTTAATCACAATATAGCTTTTGTTGTCAACCTTGCATATATCAATTTGAATCAAGCCCTGTATATATGAAATTTGTCTCTCAATTTGATATTCAATACAACATCCAATCACTCTTTCCAAATACTTAGACCATAAATAAACTTTAAGTTAAAGAGTCTTGGGGTGTTGAATCCATCAACGTACTACTGTACAGTTTTCACAAAAGATTGATCAACTAATGTATGCCCTTTCAGTTTCCACAATCCCAAAAAAAAATTAAGCTTTACTTTTATTTAATATCTAATTCAGGTAGTGTATATAATTCAAATATTTAAAACATCCATGCAATTGTATATGTACTGAAAATAAAGAGTAAGGGAAAAAGAGTGTGAGACTGGGATTTTTACGAGGCTCGGCTTATACCCAGCTTACGTCCTCACCTTTGGAAAACCACCAAAGGATTCACTGAACCTATTCCTTTAAAGGGTGGAACAATACCTTTACACTCTCCTTCAATAGGCTAGACCTCGCCTCTCCAAACGATTTACCCTCGTTCGGTCACTCCTTCAATTAGGCTAGAGTCTGCCTCTATAAGTAATATCTCCTTACTTAGCCAATGATCCAAACAACCCTTGGAATCATCAATCTACAAGATACAAATCAAATATTTGTGTACAATGAATTTGCTCCTACGAGAGCTAATTAGTACAACAATTCAGAACTATACACTTCAAAGAAAATAACAATATAGAATTTAACTTGAAGCTTAATGAAGTATATCACCGATTAATTCTTTCAATGATTGAAAGATTTATAATTTGTAGCACAAGATTGGTAATTGAATCAACAAGACCTTAGCAAATTTTGTAGACAAGATGAGAGTGAAAGAGTCTTTGAATGTTGAGAGCAATTGAGAGAATTTGATAGCTGAATTTGATTCTTGGTTCTTGTTTAATTAGTTCAACGATCTTTGAGGCTTATTTATAGGTGTAGACAAGTATTTAACTTGTTCCCCACATGACTTAAAGTATTCCCCAAGTTTTCACAAAGTTTGAGCCCCAAGCAACCTCATTTAAAAAATTTGACTGTTATGAAAATTTCAAAATATCCGCGTGACGGTTGACTGTCCATTTTTGGTAGTTGGTTGTCTAGTTAAATGAAAGGGATAGCAAGGTGGCAGTCAGTTGTTTGAACATGGACAGGCATCTCAAAATACACAGACAGTCATCTGTGAAGTACTTGATAGTCATATGTCATGTTGTTAGCTTCGAGCACCCTTTAGTCTTTTTGTCATAATGTTTTCTATGTAACTCCATCTTTCACATTCTTGGTGTCAAATGAAAGCTAAGTGAAAATCATAAAACTTTCATTTTGACTACGTTTTAAAATAAAGTTTGTTTCATGGAAAAAATGTACATCAATGCGGATGTAGAAAAATTGACTGCAATTGAGAAATCCTTTTTTTGGTGTTTTTCATTCCAAAAATGATTCTAACTTTTTTGAAACAATTTTTGACATTATAAAAACATTTTCCAAGTATGTTAAAACGTATCTAGGTCCAATAAATTAACCTTAGAGTTTCATGCATCCATATTGAAATTCTTTGAAGTACTTATATGAAATTTCCTAAACTCTTTCAAATTTTCAATTCTTGAATTCCTCGAGGCTTTTATACTTATTTCATCTTTCTTTGAGCTTTCATCAAATTCTTTTTAGTCCTCATGCTCTCATGATCTTGAAGCTTTATCTTTAAATCTAATTTTGAATCCATGTTTTAAGCTTCATATTGATCATCCTTGTTTGAAAGATAAGCTTTCATGAATTCTTTAACCTTGCATTTATCATTGAGTCCTGAAAATACATCACTAAAACAAAGCATGTTAAGTTCTAGTTATTTGTTAGTATCAAAATAGGATATTAAGTCTTATAAGGCCAACAATCTCTCCCTTTTTTATGATGACAAATAAGAAGCAAAAATTGGAGTGATCCTTAAAAAGACCCCCCCTTTCAATAAGCATCATCTTAACAATATTCGCAAGATCAATCTTGCTCATCACTTCATTTTACAATCATGCTCATCACTTCATTCAAGTTCAAGTTTGTCAATGAATATCAAATACTTCTCCTCCTTTTGATATATATTATGTTCATGCTCAATTTTTGCTTAAAACTTCTCCCCCTTTTGACATCAATCAAAAAGGAAAAAAAAAATGATTGAGTTCAAATAACATCACATTTTGAGCATATCATCAAACATGCATATCAAACATATGTGCACACTCAATTTATTATTTTTCAATATAGCATTTGTAGTGTTTTTAATAGTCATGTATATGAGTTGTAACATCTTTACTAACAACTTTTTCCCCTTTTGACATTATTCAAGATACCAATAGTTGATTTTATGATACCAATTTAAAATTTAATTCATGATATCAATTGATTAAAAGGGAAATGATCATAATATAAGCAATAAGTCATAACACTCCCCCTGAATTCACTACATTCAGTTTTGTTACCAATTATACTTTTATCGTCCCATGTTTCAAAACATTGATTCAAATAATGTATCAAATATCAATATTATGCCAACATCATCAATGTCATACCATGCTCATAGATATAATCATGCTTGTCATGCTCAAAAACAAATTTAACTTTTAGATTGTGACACCAAGTGTGCTTTTTAAAAATTGTGATACCAATTAAATTTTTTTAAAAAAAGTGTGATACCAAAAATATTCATGGATACCAAATACATTATAGATACTAAAGTCATTATCACATTATACGCAGCTCATGGATACCAATATAACCATTATATCTCTCATAGCTCATGGATATCAATATAGAGAACAGTAAGTTTATCCATGTGATTCATCAATAGCATGCATGGTCAAGAATTAATTTCATATCAGAATTCATTCTTATGCTCAATAATCTCATGCTCAAATTTGCAACATAGTGAGCCATAAATTTTCAATACACGTCAAGACAAGCAAAGTCATACACATGTAGCATATAGCATATCATATAGGTACGTAAGCATGTAGCATATAGACTTTCATTCTCAAATATCTTCTTTTTTTTAATCAAGGTACTTTATGTAATAAGCTCAATTTGATACTTTCTATTTTCTTAAGTTAAGCCTTGTAAAAATCATTTTATGATGTTTGCCAACAATATTATTTGTATTTCAATAAACACTTTGAGTTTTTTGAGGCTTTTCATCGAGGTACCCATACCTTTTTGGGTCCAATAGGTTTCACAATGGATGTTTCTTTTACTCTCCATACTTGTTTAGTTTTTACACCATTTCTCTTAAATGGACATTCAAATTTTATATGCCCTTTTTTCTTACATTGATAGCATATGGTGTTAGTGTAGGCATTAGAGGATGTATTAGAATAATTTTTTGAGATCATTTATCTCTTCTTTCTTGTCATCAATCTTCTTTTGTGATTTCTCTAATTCTAGAGATAATTTTATTATTTTATCCTATAATTTAGAAATATATATATCTTTCTCATATATCGTAGACAACAGGGATCGAAGGTCTTCTATCATTTTTTTCATTCTTGCATTCTAATTCTTTGGTTTTCAAATCTTTTTCATTTTCAGCAAGATTTTTATATTACAATTCCTTTGTCATAGCTTCATTCTTACTTTCTATTTTCTTGATTCTTGAATCCTTTTCTCTTTCAACAGTTTTAAGGGATTCTAACTCTTTCATTATACCTTCATTCTTGTTTTTCAATGATGTGTTTTGTTTGGTTACTTTGATTAGCATCTTATGAACTTTGAATAGATCATTTTGTAATTCATCATAAGATGACATACACTCATCATTGGATTCATCACTACAAGAATTATTTAAAGATTTAGATGAGGAGCTTTCCTCATCGTCCCAAGCTGTAAAGCACGTATAAGCAACTTCTTGGTCACCTGATTCATTTTCCGAACTACTTGTACTCATCATGTCCCAAGTAGTCGCTTTCATGGCCTTTTTGTTTTTCTTTTTAGACTCTTTCTTTAGTAATAGTGGACATTCAATTTTTATATCTCCAACTTTGTTGCAATTATAACACGTAGGGGTTTTATTCTTTGATTTCTTGGTGCTAATATCTTCTTCATCTGATTTGGATTTGGATTTTCTTTTAAATTTATTTTTCCTTCTTAGAATTTTTGCTAGCTTCTTAGATATGAAGACTTCTTCATCTTCATCCATCTCTTCTTCACTACTAGAGTTTTCTTTTGAAGTTTTGAAGGTTATAGATTCTTGGGCTTTAGTTTTTCCACTTCTATCATTCATTGTCATTTCATATGATAGGAGAGAACCTATAAGTTCATCTAAGGAAATAGTTTTCAGATCCTTCCCTTATGGCAGTGACTTTTGGTTCCCATATAGTTGGCAGCCCTCTAAGAATTTTCCTTTTCATCTCATAAGTAGTGTAGGTTTTTCCTAGTGCATTTAGGGAATTTATTATGTGAGTGAATCTAGTGAACATATTAGTTATGGATTCATCCGGGTTCATCCTAAAAGCTTCATATTCACTCGTGAGCATATCGATCCTATTATCCCTAACATCTATAGTGCCTTCATAAGTAACTTCTAGCTTGTCCCACATTTCCTTAGCTGATTTGCAAGCCATTATTCTATTAAATTCATTGGCATCTAAAGCACAATATAAGGCATTCATGGCGCTAGAGTTAACTTGCAACATCTTATAATCTAAGTCTGTCATATCATTTTTCTCCTTGGGAACTTGTTTTCCATCAACTAGTTTAAAAGGGATTTGGTCACCTTCCATGACAACCTCCTAAACTTTCCAATTCCTAGTTTGAAGATATATTTGCATTCTCTTTTTCCAAAAAGTATCGTTCAAACCACAAAAGATAGGTGGCCGAGTTGAGGATTTACCCTCTCCAAAGTGAGCTACGCCTAAGTGAGCCATTAGGATATTTTTATAGCTACTAATTAAGATTTGCTATAACCTTGCTTTGATACCAATTGAAAAGCAAGGTGTAGTCCCAAGAAGGGGGGGGGGGGTGAATTGGATTTTAAAACTTTCTTTTAAATCCTATAAGGACTTTTTCTTGATTAATCAATTTTAGAATTTTTTATTTAATCTACCTATCACACAAGAACTTAGTTCCTTTATTTAATCCAAAACCACAAAACTATTCAATCTTTCAAGTAATCAATCAACCACAATTTGAAAGCAAATAACCAAGCGATTTGCCAAGTACAAGTTAGCTTCAGCACTATTTAGATTTGCAAGATTCAGCACTCTTTGGAATATAAACACAATCCATTCAATATCAAACTTTTAAACCATTCAATCATAATATAGCTTTTGTTGTCAGCCCTGGGTATATCAATTTGAATCAAGCCCTGTATATATGAAATTTGTCTCTCAATTTGATATTCAATACAACATCCAATCACTCTTTCCAAATACTTAGACCTTAAAAAAACTTTAAGTTAAAGAGTCTTGGGGTGTTGAATCAATCAACGTACTACTATACAATTTCCACAAAAGATTGATCAACTAACATACTCCCTTTTGGTTTCCACAATCTGTTGGAATTGGTGTGATCCCAAGAGGGGGGGTGAATTGGGTTTTAAAACATTTTTCCCTAATTTAAACAATCATGCCGATTCACCATATATCATATCCCGTTCAATATTAAATGCATGTATGTAAAATGATTACGCTATTGGTTCAAGCATACATGTGTATCTCATTCAATGTAAATGTGTGCATGGAACAAAATATAACAGTAAATGAATGTGCCTACACATATTGAATTTAAAGTACAGTAATTTAAATAAGATAGGGAGAGAGAGACACAAGATTTGTTATCGAGGTTCGGCCAAAAACCAGCCTACGTCCCCGCCTTGGGCATACCCCCAAGGATTCCACTAAACCTGCTCACTTAACCGGGAGGAGCAAAAACATTTTACATCCTTGCCTTATGGGGCGAGGAAATATCCAGCTCAATTACTAGGCTGAGCCAAACTAGTCTCACTTACGGGACTGAGACTCCCCAGTTCAATTCCAGGCTGAACCGAACCGGTCTCACTTACGGGGCTGCGACTCCTCAGTTCAATTAACGGGCTGAATGCAACCGTTAAATAAAACCCATTTTTGTACATGATAGTGCTTCTAAAAAATACAAGCAGAAATGTACACACTAAGCTCAATAAAATCCACACTCCAATGATATGAAATAATGCTCAGGGGAGTAAAGGTACTTAACTATATTTAAACCCTAATAAAAAGTTTTATCCAAAAAGATATTTCAATAAAACTATAGGAGAACCTAGGGTTTTTCTCTTTTAGTTATTTTTTGCAATAATAGAATGAATATGAACAATGAGTATGATGTTCTCCGACAAAGATTTATGCAAGTTAGAATTACTTCGAGAATCTAGGAGTTAAGCTTAATAAAATATTTGTGCAATAAATAACTTCTCCCAAAATATATTTATCAAGGAAATAATCCAGGAGAAATCCAGAGCTATAGTCTCAAAACGATTTTCAAGAAATAAAGAATAAGTGAGAGTAAGCAAGTGAATACAAAAATAATTTGCCCAAAATAAATATACTCTCTTACAAAATGATTTTGAAAAGAATGGATGGAGAGAGAGTTTGAGAGTTAAAGACAAGTGTTCTCTTTCAAAAATTATTTTGCAAATATAGAGAGTGAAAGAGAGTATAAGAGATTAAAAATATTTTACCCTAAGAAAAGATTTTTACAACAAAAAATTAATTTGGGGGAACTTTGATAAAAAATTCGCCTAAAAGATTAGAGATAGAAATTTGGCTAATCAAAGTTCCTAATCTGAGTTATGAAGGGGGTATTTATAGATTTTCAACAAATCTGACTGTTGAGGGACATGCTTGGTATTTTGGAAAAGTTTAATTAAGTTTAATGACGTTTTAAACACTTAAAAAATATTCAAACCTGAGAGCACCGGTTGACTAGAAAAAATTTGGTCGACCAAAGTTCTTGAGGTTCAGTCAACCAAGCATAAAATGAACTAAAGGTTTGATCGACCAGACATCTAAGTCCGAAGGCGATTTTCCAATTTAGCATGGTTCGATCGACCGGGACATTTTGAACTAAGAAGTTTGGTCGACCAGGTAGTTGGGGCATCTCCCGAGGACCCTCGGTCGACTAGAGCGTTGGAGTACATTTTGGGCTCGGTCGACCAGGTAGTCAAAAACTTGACTCCAAGGGAGTTTCGTCAACCGGGTGTAAATGAACTGTCAATTTCGGTCGATGGGTCGTGGTCAAATTGTTGACTTGGACTAGGTTCAGTTAACCGGGGCCAAAATGAACTACCTAGTTCGATCGACCGTGTGTGCACATTTTTGTGCATTTCGGTCCTGTTTGAGCCAACGATCACCCTATTTCAAATGACCAAGTATGGGTATACATGAGTGAGTTTCCTAAGGTCATTTCTAGGTCCTTTTTGAAGACACATAAGAAATCCGGTGTTAGTCGACTGAAGGTCAACTGAAGTTTTCGTAAACTTCGTTCTAGCCCCAATTTTGAGCCTAAAGCTATTCTAAAAACTTTGTATGATTTTAGTCTATTTAGAAAAGAGTTTTTGGTGAGATGTGCTAGTCCATAGGGTCTACCTACGGTCGTTCTGAGCATTCAAACACATCATGCAGATGCATGCATTATTATAGACCAAAGATATAAAGTTAAATGCAATTACATATAAAAAACAAATGTCTTCATCTTCTTCTTTCTTCTTTTGCTCTTCTGACTTCATGGAATGTTTGATCGTATAGTCTTTAAGTCTTGCAAGCTTCCATCGCTGTTTCCCTATGTGTGTGTTAAATTAATGGATTTGTTCACATACTAAATACACACAAGAAACATGAGCTTTGTCGTCATCAAAACAAGGATTGGACTCAAAAAGTCAACAATCTCCCCCTTTATGATGATGACAAACGCACCAGAGCAAAATGGGTATAGCCTGAAAAGGCTCCCCCTAAGAATATGCATAATATGAAATATAGATAATAAAGCTCAAACATATTCACGAAAGAAGACACTTCAAAAGATTATGCATTCAGTTTTAACGTTAAGGCACATGTTCAAATTTTTACCCCTATATTTTCGCCCCTCAAAATATTTGTCCCTATGGTCCTAAACATTCTGCTCAAAAATATTTACCCCCTTTTGTCATCAGCAAAAGGGCAAAGCTAAGTGGAAAAGATTGATCATTTAAAACAAACTTAGCAAAGAGAACTCCCCTATTTTTTTCTAAAAAAAAAAAAAAACTCTCCCTCTTTTTAGTATAGATTATGGACATTAAAATTTAAACTATTTTAAAGATATATGGCAGTTAAGCACAAAATAATTTTCATAACTGGTCATTAAGAAATTAAAAGGCATATGACAAACAAGATCAAATCAGGATTATCCACAAACCATGACAAATTAAACATATCATAAGACTCGTGAAAGATTTGAGTTCAACACGCACAACATATGATAGCAAATGTAGGTTTGAGCATAAGAGAGGTCTAACAAGTTCATAGGCATTTCATGAACAATCAATAAACCAGTTATATAGCACCTTTTAAAAAGGTTTCATGACACAAAATTTCTAGACAATACAAGCACGGTCATGAAGACATTTCAGCACATAAGCAAGACAAAAGATATATTCTATATAAGTTCAATTCTTGCTTTCATAAATGTATATATATAAATACATATATATATATATATATATATATATGTGTGTGTGTGTGTGTGTGTGTGTGTGTGTAAAAATATATCCCCTTAAAATTTTCAATAAATACTGAGAGTTTATGCTTACTAAAAAAGAAACTTTAATTTAAAACTCAAGCAAATATTATTTTCCTAGCTAAGTATTTAAACTCAACACAAAGTATAACCAGAAATATGCAGCCATATAGATCCAAAGATATTAAATATATTTAAGAATGAGGATCATATGGAAAAACCTAAAACACTGAGGCAAACAAAATATTTTCATTTATTATATCCAATGAAGATATTACAATTAAACACAAGCCACAATGAATTCAATAACCAAATCTAAGCTAGAAATGTTGTGAGCACAGCAAGATAGAAAAATAATTTTTAGGTGCTCCCCTTATCAATTTGAATACGTGCTTAGATTTTTTAACTACTTATACTGATATAATTTGTGAAATTCCAAATAGTATAAGTATTAATTTCAAATTTTACTAGATATGTGTTCAACAAATAAATTTTAACAGTAAAATATCCCTAAACACACATGTGCTAAATATCAAGTACTAAGTCGGGCATGGTGTTCATGTGTACCCGGAACAATCCGTATCAAAGATATTCAGTCAAGACAGGATATGATGTTCAAGGTGCCTAAAAAGCTGTCGGACTCAAAAAGTAGAGACAATGAGTATATAAGTCCAAGGGCCAAGTGATTCTAATCCTTTTTCAACGATGGGGCTTATGCTCTCCGGTATAGTCTTAAGCATACAAAAGTGCATTAACGTTCAATGTTGAATTTCATTTAAGCACACTCAACACATGTTCATCCTTCTAAATATTACTTAGCATGCAAGAGATTATAGGCATTAAGTTCATTTTTCTCAAAAGTGGGGCTTAAACTTCCCCTGTATATTTGCATGCATACATACTTGCATTAAGTTCAGGATGATAGTCATTAAAGAGCATTCCTCAAAAATTCATCCTTTCAAAGTATTTTTAGCACGCAAAAAATATAGGCATTTAGCACATACCAGCATGACATATTGCATTTTATTTTAACAACACGATAGTCAATCAAGACTATACCCAAAGGTAGTGCAATAAGGGATTAAAAGAATGAAACAACTCAAAATGCTTAATGAGTGTGCACGGAATATAAAGCTCCCCCTGAGTCATGCAATCTTCCTAGTTACATGGACCTGAAATGTATGACATGATTATTAACCATTTGGGTCCAACATGAAGTTCACATCCTAGAGATTAGGACTAGGATGTGTGCATGAACTAGTTCCTCCTTGGTCCATAAAATGTGTACATGTTTTCAATTCAACACAAACAAATAGGATTTAGCATGTACTAATCTATTTAATTAACTAGCATCCTAGGGAGGAAAATGTGTTGCTTATACTAATCAAATATTGATTTCACTAGGTATACCAGATAGTATGAGAAGTCTTTTTAATGCAGCTATACTGGTTATTTGTTAAGAGATTTTGTCATATGTTCAGTATAGTCTTCCCTATAAGCCATAAATGCATCAAAAAATATATATTGAGGCATGCAATGATGGTCATGACCCAAGAACATTTCATATCAAATCATAAGACTTTGAGCACTGGATATAATGTTTAGGGTATTCTCAAGAGCCTCGATATTCAATGAATGAAAGTGATGCATATGAATCATTTTTGTGCTTCCTATAAGGATGGAGCTGGGCTCCCCTAGTTATTCGATGATTATGCAAGGATGAATTTTAATTTTCTATTTTGTTTCACTCATCCTTTCAAAAATGTTTTAATGTTAATTTTATCATAATCATCTTTAGCACCAAGTTTTTGTTTGGGAAAAATCCTATCAAAATTTTGGCAGCATGCCATCTGTAAATCAGACATTTCCCAAATATACCATGTACCTAAAACTAGATAGATTCACAAATCAACAAATAATAGTCTTTAAGCATGCAAGAACCTATTTCCACTACCAACATGCAATTCTCATCAACTGCATCCGCCATGCAGGAGGCATTATAGACTAAGCATGCAATCAGGTAGTTCAATCAATATATCAAGTAAAATATAAACTATCCATACGAAGATATAATAATTAGGCAAGCGATGGATAGTGGCATTCAATACAAATAAGTTATCCATCAAATATAATTGAACTTAAATCAAAAGATGGATATATGCATTTATTTAAAAAAACAAATTATCCATTCATGAGAAACTATAGTCATTTAAATAAGAATGGACATAGGCATTCAGCTCACATCAGTTCAAATTTAAACAATATCCATCCATCATAGAGTGTATTCATTTAGCACAAATGGATATTTGCATTTAGCTAAAAAAAAAAAAATCATCCAAATAGTAGAAGCACTAATTTAAGATGTTTATTGGATAAATTTTAACTTTTTTGCTCCCCCTCAGTTATGCAGCTAAAGGGTTTTATATTTAATAAAGTAACTAGCATAACTGATTTTTTCAAATGGGAGGATGAGCTTATGAATGTTTTTGAATATGACTAAATGTTTAAGCTCCATGATAAGTTTAGGGTAGCATGATATATAATACTATGATAGATTCCCTAAACCTCAATCTGTGTGATGGACAAAGATATGCTATATTTAAGATTTTTCAAATTGTGGCACATATAGCACCAAAAACCATATAATAATTAAAACATTTTTTCCATTTGAATGAAATTTATTTAAACATGCTTATGAGGTTTAATTCAACAAATGATGATGATATAAGCATGCACTAGCCAATATCAGCATATATTAACCAATCATAATTGCATGTACATATATTAAGCTTAGATTGGATAAGATCATTAAAACTCACATATTGGCTAGATTTTTCTTAGGGCTCTCAATGTGATAATGGTGTATATTAAAATTTTAAGTTTAAGCACAAAACACTATTTAAGCATTCAAAACATTATAACCTCTTAATTGTTTTATCCTAAAATCTTATGAGTATAAAAAGAATTCTTTGAAAGTACACCTCATAAGATGGTATGCAATTATCAAAAAAATTCACATGATAAAAATAAACACAAAGCATAGAGCATGTGAATCAAACATCAAATAAAGTAGAAGGAGGAAGATATATACCTTTCCATTTTACTCCTTAATCATTTAAGCTCGGGGTGTGTTCATCTCTCTCTTGGTTTCTTATACCTCTAATGTTTCCCAAAGGACCTTAGCACTCAAAAGAATAAAATTAATAAGAGCATTAGTAACTAAGGCAAAGTAAAAAAACATATGCATGGCACTAGAATGATATGCATTAAGGCAATGTCATACAAATTTAATTCTTTTTCAAATTTTGGGAAATTATGCACTTTTAAAATTATTTTTCAATGGGATATGATAACATTCACAAACACTTTCCAAATCCTCCAATCAATTGATTTTACAAAAGCATTTTTGATAATCACATGGTAAAATCTACGCAATAAAACCAGTGGAGGATTTGCAAGGCGCTAACCGTCAAAATAGGGATGCACCAAAAAATGAGTCATTGCAATCTTTATGCAAATAGCGATTAAGCTTATTGCAACTAGGCTCTGATACCAATTATTGGAATTGGTGTGATCCCAAAAGGGGGGTGAATTGGGTTTTAAAACATTTTTCCTTAATTTAAACAATCACACTGATACACCATATATCATATCCCGTTCAATATTAAACATATGTATGTAAAATGAATACGCTATTGGTTCAAGCATACATGTGTATCTCACTCAAAGTAATTGTGTGCAAGCAACCAAATATAATAGTAAATGAATGGGCATACACATATTGAATTTAAAGTACAGTAATTTAAATGAGATAGGGAGAGAGAGACACAAGATTTGTTATCGAAGTTCAGCCAAAAACCAACCTACGTCCCTGCCATGGGCATACACCCAAGGATTCCACTAAACCTGCTTATTTAACTGGGCAGAGCAAAAGCTATTTACATCCTCTCCTTACAGGGCAACAAAAACCCCAGCTCAATTACTAGGCTGAGCCAAACTAGTCTCACTTACGGGGTTGAGACTCTCCAGTTCAATTCTAGGTTAAACCAAACCGGTTTCACTTACGGAGCTGAGACTCCCCAATTCAATTAACGGGCTGAACCTAACCGTTACACAAAAACCATTTTTGTACATGAAAGTGCTTCTGAAAAATACAAGAAGAAATGAACACACTAAGCTTAATAAAATACACACTCCAATGATATGAAATAATGCTCAAGGGAGTAAAGGTGCTTAACTATATTTAAACCCTAATAAAAAGTTTTCTCCAAAAAGATATTTGAATAAAACTATAGGAGAACCTAGGGTTTTTCTCTTTTAATGATTTTTGCACAAATAGAACGAATATGAACAATGAGTGTTATGTTTTCCAACAAAGATTTATGCAAGTTAGAAATACTTCGAGAATCTAGGAGTCTTAATAAAATATTTGTGCAATAAATAACTTCTCCCAAAATATATTAATCAAGGAAATAATCTAGGAGAAATCCAGAGTTATACTCTCAAAACGATTTTCAAGAAATAAAGAATAAGTGAGAGTAAGTAAGTGAATACAAAAATAATTTGCCCAAAATAAATATACTCTCTTACAAAATGATTTTGAAAAGAATGGATGGAAAGAGAGTTTGACAGTTAAAGACAAGTGTTCTCTTTCAAAAATTATTTTTCAAATGTAGAGAGTGAAAGAGAGTATAAGAGATTAAAAATATTTTACCCCAAGAAAATATTTTCGCAATGAAAAATTAATTTTGGGGAACTTTGATAAAAATTAGGCCAAAAGATTAGAGATAGAAATTTGGCTAATCAAAGTTCCTAATCTGAGTTATGGAGGGGTATTTATAGATTTTCAACAAATCTGACCATTGAGGGACATGATCGGTATTTTGGAAAAGTTTAATCAAGTTTAATGACGTCTTAAACACTTAAAAAATATTCCAACCCAAGAGCACTGGTCGACCAGGACAAGTTTGGTTGACCGAAGTTCTTGAGGTTCGATCGACCAGACATGAAATGAACTAAAGGTTTGGTCGACTGGACATCTAAATCCAAGGGCGATTTTCCAATTTAGCACGGTTCGGTCGATCGGGACATTTTGAACTAAGAAGTTCGGTCGACTAGGCAGTTGGGGAACTCCCGAGGATCCTTGGTCGGCCAGAGCGTTGGGGTACATTTTGGGCTCAGTCAACCAGGTGATCAAAAAGTTGACTCCAAGGGAGTTCAGTCGACCGGGTGTAAATGAGCTGTCAAGTTCTATCGACTAGGTCATGGTCAAACTGTTGACCTAAATCAGTTTTGGTCCACTGGGCTGTGGTCAACTAGTTGACTTAGTCCAGGTTCGGTCGACCAGGGCATTTTGTACATGGTAGTTCGGTTGACCGAGTGTACACATTTTGTGCATTTTAGTCCTGTTTGAGCCAACGATCACCCTATTTCAAATGGCCAAGTATGGGTATGCACGAGTGAGTGTCCTAAGGTCATTTCTAGGTCCCTTTTGAAGACAACAAAAAAATCTGGTCGTTTTGAGCATTCAAGCACATCATGCAGATGCATGCATTATTACAGACCAAAGATATAAAATTAAATGCAATTACATATAAAACACAAATGTCTTCATCTTCTTCTTTCTTCTTTTGCTCTTCTAACTTCATGGAATTTTTGATCATATAGTCTTTAAGTCTTGCAAGCTTCCATCCCTATTTTCCCATGTGTGTGTTACATTAATGGACCTATTCACATGCTAAATACACACATAAGAAACAGGTACTTTGTCAGCATCAAAACAAGGATCGGACTCAAAAAGTCAACCTAATTCCAAAAGCAAATTAAGCTTTAAGTTTATTTAATATCTAATTCATGTAGTGTGTATAATTCATATATTTAAAACATCCACGCAATTGTATACATACTGAAAATAAAGAGTAAGGGAAAGAAAGAATGAGACCGGGATTTTTACGAGATTCGGCTTATACTCAGCCTACATCCTCGCCTTTGGCAAACCACCAAAGGATTCAGTAGACCTGTTCCTTTAACGGGTGGAACAATACCATTACACACTCCTTCAGTAGGCTAAAGCCCGCCTCTCCAAACAATGTACCCTCGTTTGGTAACTCCTTCAATTAGGTTAGAGCCCGCCTCTCTAAGAAATATACCCTTACTTAGCCAACAATCCAAACAACCCTTGAAATCGTCAATCTACAAGACACAAATCAAAGATTTTTGTACAAAGAATTTGCTTCTACAAGAGTTGACTAGTACAACAATTCAGAACTATATACTTCAAAGTAAATAACAGTATGAAATTTAACTTGAAGCTCAATGAAGTATATCACTGATTAATTCTTTCAATGATTGAAATATTTAGAATTTGTAGCACAAGATTGGTGATTGAATCAGCAAGACCTCAGCAAATTTCGTAGATAAGATGAGAATGAAAGAGCCTTAGAGTGTTGAGAGCAATTAAGAGAATTTGATAGCTGAATTTGATTCTTGGTTCTTGGTTAATTAATTCAATGATCTTTTAGGCTTACTTATAGATGTACACAAGTATTTAACTTGTTCCCCAAGTGACTTGGAGTAGTTCCCAAGTTTTCAAAAGGTTTGAGCCCCAAGCAAGCTCATTTAAATAATTTGATCGTTATGAAAATTTCAAATTAGCCGCGTGACAGTTCACTATCCATTTTTGGTAGTTGGCTATCTAGTTAAATTAAGGAGACATAAAGGTGGTAGTCGGCTGCCTGAACATGGACAGGCATCTCAAAATACACAGACAGTCGTCTGTCAAGTACTTGACAGTCGTCTGTCATGCTGTCAACTTCGAGTACCCTTCAGTTTTTTTCTCATAACTTTTTCTATGTAACTCCAAATTTGACATTCTTAAAATAAAATGAAAGATAAGATAAAATCCTAAAACGTTCATGTTGAATACATTTTAAAATAAAGATCTTTTGATGGATAAAAATGTACATCAATGCTGATGTAGAAAAATTGACTGCAATTGAGAAATCCTCTTTTTGGTGCTTTTCATTCCAAAAATGATTCTAACCTTTTTGAAACAATTTTTGACTTTATAAAAATATTTTCTAAGTATGTTAAAAGGTATTTAGGTCCAATAAATTAACCTAAGAGTTTCATGCATCCATATTGAAATTCTTTGAAGTACTTACATGAAATTTCCTAAACTCTTTCGAATTTTCAATTCTTGAATTCCTTGAGAGCTTTCATCAAGTTCTCTTTAATCCTCATGCTCTCATGATCTTCAAGTTTTATATTTAAATCCATTTTTGAATCCATGATTTAAGCTTCATATTGATCATCCTTCTTTAAAATATAAGCTTTCATGAATCCTTTAACCTTGCATTCATCATTGAGTCCTGAAAATACATCACTTAAACAAAGCATGTTAAGTTCTACTTGTTTGTTAGCATCAAAATAGGATATTAAGCCTTGTAAGGCCAACACTTTTCAATCACTTTGCAAATTCTTTGCTCATCTTTCAAGTGATCACCTTCTAGTTACTCCTTGAGCTTCTTTCATAATCATTTGAGAGTGTATTAGTGGGAAATTTTTCATTGTACTTATCTACTCAATTTAGGAGCATTCATTGTACAACAATCTTTATTGATTCCCCTTTGTAAAGGCATCTCCGCCTATTGAAGGAGAGAGGCATCTCCGCCTATTGTAGGAGAGAGGCATTTTCGCCTAAGTGAAGGAGATAGGCATCTCTGTCTAGTGAAGGAGAGAGGCATCTCCACCTAAGTGAAGGAGAGAAGCATCTCCATCTATTGAAGGAAAGCGGAATCAATGCCTAGTCAAGAAAGGATTGTAAAGGCATCTCCGCTTATTGAATGAAAAAGGCACCTTCGCCTACTAAAGGAGAGAGGTTTCTCCACCTATTGGAGGAGTGTTTAGTAGAATCCTCAAGTGGGTTACTTGAGGCAAGGACATAGGCAAGGATAGTTGAACCTTGTAAAAACACGGTTTTATTCTATCTTTCCTTAACTCTTTAAATTGAGCACATTTATATTCATACATACTTATTGTGAATATTGATAACATTTGCATATTTAGATCACTTGTTTAAATTGTGGTTAAAATTGTTAAGTGTTGGCTTAAATTTTTAAATATCCAATTCATCCCCCCCTCCCTCTTGGGATTACACCTCAACTCACAGAACCTTAAAGATTAAATTAGGTGCACTTGTGGTGATGAAAGGTAGTAGGGGAAATAAATTTTATTATTCTCAAGGTAGTATAGTTATTGGCTTAACATCTATTGTTCCTAAGAAAGATGAAGGTTCAAATACAACCTAGTTATGGCATATACGATTAGAATATGTAGGTGAAAAATCTTTGCAACAATTAGTTAAGCAAGGCTTGTTAAAGGGTGCACAGGTATGTAAGCTTGAATTTTGTGAACATTGTATTCTTAGAAAACAGACAAAAGTGAAATTTGGAACTACAACCCACCAAATTAAAGGTATTTTAGACTACATCCACACATACATATAGGTCCCTACCAAAACTACTTCATTAGGTGGTATGCATTATGTTGTCACCTTTTTATGATTTTTCTAGAAGAGTTTAAGTATATGCTATGAAAAGTAAAAAATGATGTATATGACATTTTTCTTAAAAGGAAAAAATTGATTGAAACTCAAACTAACAGAAAGATCAAACAACTCATATCAGATAATGATGATGAATACACAAATGATCTTTTTATGAAGGTATGTCAAGATGAAGGTATTGCTTGACACTTTACAGTTAAAAATACACCATGACGGAATGGGGTCGTAGAGCGCATGAATCAGACTTTGTTAAAGAAAGTTCAATGTATGTTGTCTAATGCTAGGTTGGACAAGAGGTTTTGGGTTAAGGATGTTAGATACGCGTGTCATCTCATCAATCGTCTACCATCATCTACAATTGGGGGAAAAACACCTTATGAGGAATGGTCTAGAAAACCTGCTAATGATTATAATTCTTTACATGTATTTAGTACTCTTGCTTATTATCATATTAAAGAATCTAAGTCGGATCCAAGAGCCAAGAAAGTAATATTATTGGGGACTAGTTCTAGAGTCAAAGGATATCGTCTTTGGTGTCTAGAGACAAAAAGAACGATTCTATGTAGGGATATGGCTTTCGATGAACTTGGTAGGATAAAGAAAACATTACATAAGGAGTCACTAGTTGAAGTAAAGACCAGTAGTACTCAAAAACAGGTGGAGGTTGAGCTCATTTTTGGCGACCCTGTGAGAAATGAGGCTACATGATATAACTCTCCAATTACAATGGGGAACAGTGTGCAAAAAGAGGAGATTTCAATCCAATAATCTCCACAACAACAAGAATCAATTTCTTCTTAGGTACCAAGAAGGAAAATTTGAAAACTTGCTCGGTATGCTGACATGGCAACCTATGCACTTTTAGTTACAGATGATAATTTTCCTTGCACTTTCAAGAAAGTAGTGAGGAACTCTGAATCAGACAAATGGAAAAGAGTGATGAAGGAAGAAATGTCGTCTCTTCATCAGAAATTGTTGATATTCGTCAACAACATGTAGCAAAAGCACAATATGACACAAGAATGAATCAACAAACACTAATGCAATCACTCTATGATGAAATATACTCAAGAAGCAAACACTTAGTAATAAGAAGAATAAGAACACAACCAAAAGACACAAATTTTTTATGTGGTTAGAAAATTTGCCTACGTTCACGGGAGCAGTAACTTCGTTTTCACCGTGAACAATGTCGAAGCTTACATTAGGGTCACAAACCAATGATTATATGTGAACCCTAAATGTACAGGAACCTTATATCCTATCTAAACAATCCATGTAGCAATCCCTGAAGAAAATCCTTCCGATTAGCCCAATCTACTAACCCCCTATTTGAAAATACATAACTTGCATCAACCGAAACTATCGACGATTTGGAGAAAGAAAGGAACACCTCTGCATTTTTCCTAAAATTGTTGATGGTTCAAGCACAAACTGTCGATGGTTATCCTCCTGCCTGCAGACTCCTCTCATGTTCTTACTCCTTGCTTCAGGTAGCTTTCCCCAGTGCATGTGCTTCTACTCAAAATATGAGCCACATGCCTAAAAAAATCAAACTTGGGAGATAGCCCAACTGTCCAAAGGTACGAAGCAATTGGTTGCAAATGAGTTTATACAAAGAAAGAAGGATTTCCATATGCAAATAATGTTGGCTTCGAAGTTAGATTGGTAGCTAAGGGCTACGCACAGAAGGAAGGTATTGATTATAATGATGTATTTTCTCAAGTTGTTAAGCATTTTTCCCTTCGAATTTTGTTGGCTTTGGTAGCACAATAAAATCCTAAACTAGTTCAGCTCAATGTAAAAAATGCATTTTTACCTGTTGATTTAGAAGAGGAAATCTATATGACTTTGCCATATGGATTTAAAGTAGTTGGAAAAGAAAATTAGGTATGCAAACTAATAAAACCGTTGCATGGTTTAAAACAGTCTCTAAGACAATGGTACAAATGATTTCATCATTTTATGATTGGTTACAAGTACATTAGAAATAAACATGAGCATTTTGTTTATTTTTGCCAACTACAAAATGGATATTTTATATATTTACTCTTTTATGTTGATGATATGTTAATAGCTTCAAAGAACAAGGAAGAAATCAACAAACTAAAAGGTCAGTTAAATCAAGAGTTTGAGATAAAAGATCTCGGTGGAGCAAAGAAGATACTTGGCATGGAGATATGCAGAGATAGAGTGAGAAGGAGAGTTAGTTTGACTCAGAAAATCTATTTGAAGAAAGTAGTCATTCCAAAAAAACTGGCTTCTAGTGATGAGTTCAATTTCGTCACTAAAAGTTAGTATTAGTGACGGCTTTTAAAAGCTGTTACTAATACTGTAAGCATTACTGACGGTTTTAGCAATCGTCACTAATACGACACTATTAGTGACAGTTTTAAAACCGTCACTAATACTTTCGTCAGTAAAAACAACGTGGTAAACAATTTTTGCGTGAAATTTTTTTTGGGAAAATATTAGCAACGATTTTAGGGTATTAGTGACGGATTAAATTCGTCACTAAAAGTCACTTATTAGTGATGATTAACTGTCACTACTAATATTTATGAATAAATAAAAAAATTAGTTAAGGGTATTAGTGACGGTTCTCCCAAACCGTCACTAATAATAGAGTATTAGTGATGGTTTTGAAGTCATCACTACTAGTGTTTTTATTTAAAATATATATAAAAAAAACCTGTTAAGGGTATCAGTGACAGTTTGGGAGAACCGTCACTAATAATATGGTATTAGTGACGGTTTTAAAATCGTCACTACTAGCGTTTTTATTCAAAAAAATATAAAAAAATTTATTTAAAGGTATTCGTAACGGTTTGGGAGAACCATCACTAATAATAGGGTATTAGTGACGATTTTGAAGCCGTCACTACTAGTGTTTTTATTTTAAAATATAATTAAAAAAATTAGTTTAGGGTATCAATGATGGTTTGGGAGAACCGTCACTAATAATAGGGTATTAGTGACGATTTTGAAACCATCACTACTAGTGTTTTTATTTAAAAAATATATAAAAAAAATTAGTTAAGGATATTAGTGACGATTTTGAAACCATTACTACTAGTGTTTTTATTTAAAAAATATATAAAAAAAAATTAGTTAAGGGTATCAGTGACGGTTTGGGAGAATCGTCACTAATAATAGGGTATTAGTGACGGTTTTGAAACCGTCACTGTTGCTCAAAATCTGAAGTCCCCACTTTTACCCGCATAATTTCCCCCACTTTTCCCAAATTTCTTCTTTCTCCTCTCGCCTCCTTATCCCTCCTGTCGTATCTTCTTTCCCCAAATTCTGATTTGGTTTCCTTTCTCAAAGTTAAACGAAGCTTGTTTGTTTCAGCGAGTGGAGGACAACAAAAGGAGGAGGATCGCAAACCCTAGATTGGCAATGGCTTCGCCACTGTTGTAGTCTCCGCTTGTAATGTACGGTCGGCTGCCCTTCTCTGCCGTTGATGTTCAGGTACATTCATGCTTCGAGCTTTTCTCTCGAATTTCATCGGGTTCTCGCTTGATCTGAGGTTTGCGGTTGGGTATTTCCATGCTGCAAGTGAGTGGAGCGTTTTAGCATTTGAATCTTCCGTTTTTCTTTGGGTTCTATTCTCGAAGTGCTCTATGATTGTTTGTTTGGGTTGAGGGTGTTTATTATTGTTTATTTATTTATTCAAAAAATGTTTTTTAGGGCTAGAATGACGCTGGACTTGGCATTTCTCCTTTTCACTTGTATTATTTTCGGATTGTTGGGACTCAGGCTCAATGTTCTGTTTTTCGAGTTTTGTTTTTGTTTTGTTCACATTTTGTGTCAAATGCTACCGGTGGTGGAGTGGAAGGGCACAATAGGACGTATATTCATTGTATAATGAAACGAGTGGGAATATAATTCTATGAAATGTAATTACATACATTTCTTATCTTTTCTAGTTCAAAAATGGCTAGATCTGCTCCGGCTTTATTCTTTTGCCAACTTGGAGTTGGCGTTTTCATGAATTCTCTTTCATGTCATGCCGTTTTATTAGTTGGCATATATTTAAGAAACTACTGGTTTAATTGGCATATATGTGAGACTACTTAGCATGGAATAGAAAATGACCAAAATATATGTGTGCCGCTTTTATCCTATAATTTGTTGGTCTAATAGGTTTGGTGAGATGCTAGATGAAGAGAATGGTTTTGGTTCGAAATTACAACCGGGTCTATGGTGCTAAAAAGCTACAGTATAAGATATTGTTTAGTAGATAGATGTAGTGCTACTGCCCCAATAAATTATAGTTCATTTTGCTAGTTGTTGACTCCTTGATAACTAGGTATCGTTTTTTGGGTCTAGTCAAGCTAAATTTATTTTGGATTTGAGGTGCATGGACCCAAGCTGCTAGGAAGTTTTAGCCAATCCATTCACTGCTATCTGCAGAGTTAGATTAAAAATTTTGTACATGTCTTAATCACTTGTTAAGGTTTCAAAACCGTTAAAACCTTGTCAAAAGAATTAGCAAAAAATTTTGATTTATACAATGATTAGTTCTAAATTCTGTAGGTGTGATACAGCTGTCTTATCTAGTGTCACATTAATGCTATTCGCTTGCATTGTGTGGTTAAAATTGGTTTCTTATGCACATACAAGCTACGATATGCGAGCACTTGCCAAGTCAGCTCATAAGGTATGAAATATTTGTTCCTCATGTGCATATTTTCGCAAGTTGTGGGAATCAGTATGTGTTAAACTTATTTGTGGCATCTTTTTTTTCACACTTGGATAGTAACAAACATCATGTTGAATTTCTCTGATTGAATAATAATTGATTGGGTATGTAGTATGAATATTTTATTATTGACTATGAATGTTTGATTTGCTAGCATGCTGCATATCCTGTTCTGGATGCTTCCACTCCATTCTTTGGAGTTTTTGATGGACATGGAGGTAAGAATCGAGAGGTTCATGTACTCTTATAATGGGGTGGATGGTTATTTTTTATCTAAGTTACCCGGAGTTTCTTTTCAAAATTGATTTGAAATGCAATAAGTCTACCCATGTAGACAAAATGAATTTTAGCCTTTCATTTGATAGGTTGTCTCTTATAGTTAAGGTATGATTTAAATATTAATTTTATTTCTCTTGAAGGGCATCAAGATTCAAGAGAAATAAAATTAATATTTAAATCATACCTTAACTATAAGAGACAACCTATAAGATGAAAGACTAAAATTCATTTTGTCTACATGGGTAGGCTTATTGCATTTCAAATCAATTTTGAAAAGAAACTCTGAGTAAACTAGATAAAGAATCATTAATGCAGCCACCACCATCTGCGGCCTTGTCGTCCTTCTCTGTCATCCATGACCTCATTGTCCTTCATGACCCTCCATGACCTCGTTATCTGCTCCATCACCTGGGCGGTGGTGATCGTGACGACCTCAATGGATGTGATTGTTGGCTTTGTGAAGTTTTTGTGGCAGAGATCGAGGGAGCAAGGGAAGGAAAATGTATTTGAATTTGAATTTGTATAATGTATTTGTATTTAAATTTGAATTTGTATAATATATTTGTATTTTTATTTAAATTTGAATTTGAATTAGAATTTTGAATAATTTATGAATTTTTTAGCAATTATGGTTTAATGTTACGTATACGAAAATGTAATTACAGATTTTTACATGAATTAATAATTGGAAAAAAATTAATTTAAAATTATTAGTGACAATTTTAAAATTGTCACTACTAATTGTCCAATTTAAGTATTAGTGAAAGTTTGAAAACCGTCACTAATAATTGTCTTCTTTTTTTTTTAAGAGTTTTAATGAAAGTTTTTAAACCCTGACTAATAATATAATACCAGTGACGGTTTTATAGTATTAGTGACATTTTGAAAACCATCACTAATAGTTGCTTGTGAGCAATAGTGATGATTTTCAAACCGTCACTAATAATAGAGCATTAGTGACGAATTTAAAATCGTCACTAATAAATAAGTGTTTGCATGTATCATTTTTTAAGGACTTTCAAACATTCAATACAATTCAAACAATGTGACAAACTACTATTTGACTTCCATAGGTTTTATCTTTTATTCAAATCTCTTATTGTCTCTATTTCCTATCTCTATTCCTTTCTCTCTTTGTCTCTTTATCTCTCTTATCACCTCACTCATTTATTTCCTCATAATCAAACAATATTAAGACGAATGATGAACAAGAACTATTTTATCACTAATCTCAATGGGCACGTACATGTCATACGAATATATAGGCAGAGAACAATCTCCACACACTTCGCCCAGAGATATTTCTGGTTTCATTTGTTAATTTACTGGCCACTTCATGCGAGAACGAAGTGCTTGTGATGTTTAACAATTTCAGGTTCAGTAGGAAAAATGGAAAAGGTCATGCCCTTGACTTTCCAACTACTCCACCGAAAAATAATGGGTGTGGAGACTCACGTGAGAGAGAGAGAGCGAGAGAGAGGACTTTTCAAACCAGACAATGACTTCTTCTTGCTCAGTTGCCGGAGGCATTGAAAGCATTTCCCTTTTCAACAGAAATGGACCTTCTGGTTTTCGGCAAAACAACATAAAAAGCTTACCATAATTATCGAAGCACAATGCTGCATGAGGTACTATACTATGGTGTAACCTTATATTAAATGGCCACCCCATTCAATCTTGACATGCAGCATATAAACATGAGGTCAGCTCGAAAATTTTTATTTTAGATCTTTCAGAAGTTTATTTTTTCAATACTTATTCTATATGTCGATTCTACTTTTCTAGAATTTTGAGGTTTTAAATTCAATAAACACGGGGCCAGCTCGCAAAAGCTTCTTCTAAATTTAAAAAAAAATTAATAATGTTGTCACATTTTTTAGGCTCCTTAAATCACTTACATGTAAGAAGAACAAAATAGACACATGAAGTTGACTACACCTCGATCGAAAGTAAAAAAAAATTTCACTCAATATTCGGTTTGTCTTGTTAAGTCAATTTAGTTCAGGATTAATTAATTTCATCAAAATTTGGCAATACTTCATTAATTTGAGCAATAATAAGTAAAAATAAATCGAGTCTGACTAATGGAATCGAGACTCCCTACCCTTTCTTAGACTAAAGACGCATATATTGGATTCAGCCTGAGGACTGAAGTTGGAGTGTCACATATCGAAGGAGGATGCTTGGCTATTCTTGGTTTTTTTTGGTTTGGTTATTCTTGGTGATTTTAAAGAGATTCAAGGTACATACATGGCACTTATTCTTCTCCTCTCCTTTATTGAAATAACTTGTATGCTTATTTAATTTAAAATAGCCAAATTAGTTTAGTTAAGTTATCCCAAATACATTATATATTGCATGACAATTACCAATTTAAATTATATGATAATGAACTTGAATGTTATATATCCTATTATTAGATTTTCTAGTACACACACCCACTACCAAAAAAAAATATTTTTTAATGACAAAAGTAATAGTGATGGAAAAACAGTCACTAATAAGTTTAGTAATAAAAAAATATCATCAATGCCTATAAGTTACGAATTAACAAACCATTACTACTTACACTACTACAAAATACATTTTTTAGCAGCAATTATATTGGCAGCTATTTCTTTTATCGAGGAGTGCACTATTGCCGCTAGAGTTGATGTTGACAGAAGTTCTAGAAACAATTACTAACATTCCTGGTAAGGTCATGTCAATCCTCGCCACAAATATGGACATTTGTGGCAATTAATAGTGAGAATTACTAAAAGGACATGTAGCGACGTCCCGGACCCGGCCCAGAGAACCAATCTCTGGTTAAAAATGGGTTTGGCTTGCAAACTAGGAAAAATGAATGTGTATTTTGAAAATGTAATTTTTCGTGGAAAACACGTGTGAAGGAGTTGCCACTAACCTTTTGAAGTATGGTTAGAACACCTAATTACTACCCCGTTAGGGGTAGAATCGGTTTGCGTCACCAGAGTCGGGCTCGGGAGTACAATTACGCGAGGGGAAGATATTAGCACCCCCTACGCGCCCGTTCTTATGAATGGTACCAAATTAATTAAAAATTATCCTTGAAATAAACTTCATAAGCCTTTCAAAAATCAAAAGAATGAAGATACCTCATAGATATTTCCTCATAACCGGGGCAATCCAATACTCCGAAGAGTCAATGTCCATGGTTGTAATCATCAGGAAGGAAAATCGAAAATATGATACAAAATACGCTCCCCAGGAGTTTTGAAAACTATAAGTTTTTCTAAGTAGGAAAAATACTATTCTGGGAGGTTTTTGAAATTTATTCGGGATTGAAATAATTTTTTGTGCCTAAAAAGATATTTTTGTGATTTTTCCTAAGTGTGAAAATGATTTTTGTGATTTTTCCCAAACTTTCAAAATAACATAAATAAAATCAGTTGAAATCAAAATCTGAAAATATTTTTGGGATTTTTGAAAATTTTGTGATTTTTTTTGTGAATTTTCTATATATAATAGTAGTAAACAAATGAAATGGAGAAAACTGGGGAGAACCGGTCCAGGAATGGTGAACCGGTCAAACGTTCACTGGTTTGGGGGAAAACCAGTTTAAGGTCTTGGTCGAGATCATTGATTTTTCGGGGTTTTCCAATATTCTTCCGAATACAACAGAATTTGAAGCAACAACCATGAAAGTCATAGTTTTAAAGATATGAATTTAAAACATATTTTTTGAAATTTTTGAATGTAAGGAAACAAATCTAACCTTTGCAAAACACATTGGAAACTTTCTTGGATTTTCTTCAAAAATTTTCAAATGAGTTTCAAAGCCTTAAAAAAAATTTGAATTTTTTTTGAGAATTTTTCTGAATTTTTGTGTCTTTTATGAATTTTTTTTAATGTTTTTTTATGGAATAAAAAGAAGTTATTTAAAATAAAAATCGAAATAAAATCAAATAAACAGGCAGCAGCTGCTTCGGGAAAGGGGGCGGAGATGTGACATACGAAGAAAATGTTCATTAGTTTTACCTCTCATCTTCCTCCCCTCTGGTCTTCCTTTCCTATCTGTGAATCTGCAGGGGTTAGTCTACAGCGTCTTCCCAAGGATGGTTCGTGAGTTCTAACTCGAGTCACTACGGAGCGCTTCTTCAGATAGGGTGACCCAACCCGGTGGGAAACAGGATCAATTGTCCACTTGATCTTCTAAGAGAATGAAACGTAATCTCACTCCTTATCCACAAAGAAGAAAAAAACAAAACTTCACAAACTCACAATATAAGACTTCAATATTCAAAATCTTCTCCTACCATCAAGAAAAAACTTCCTTCCATTTATGCTTGGAATGAGAAGGCTATTTATAGACTTAGATTGGGGGGCAAGCATAGGAAAGAAGACATAGGGGAGTAATTATGGGGAAACAAAACATGGGGTGAAGAATGATGAAGGGAATATAGCATGGGATGAATGATAAAGAGAGGAACTAAGCATGTGGTGAGTGATGATGGGGGAACAAAGTATGGGGTGAAAAATGATGAAAAGAATATAGCATGGGAAGAATGATAATGGGAGGAAACAAAGCATGTGGTGAATGATGATGGGGGGAACAAAGTATGGGGTGAAGAATGATGAAGGGAATATAGCATGGGAAGAATGATAAAGGGAGGAAACAAAGCATATGGTGAATGATGGTGGAGGGAATAAAGTATGGGGTGAAGAATAATGAGGGGAATATAGCATGGGAAGAATGATAAAGGGAGGAAACATGACATGTGGTGAGTGATGATGGGGGAACAAAGCATGCTTGCATTTGACAAGTTAGATAAATAATAATAATAATAATAATAATAATAATAATAATAATAATAATAATAATAATAATAACATGAGGGTCCTAGAAGCTGTGTGGAGCCCAACGGAAAGATGTGGGGCCCACGCGCCATGTGGGGTCCACAAGCCATTTGAGGGTTATAGGAACCTGAGCTGGCATGCATCAGACATAAGGATCTGAGCTAGCGTACCAAAGGGGGTAATGTGCACCCAATGTAGGAATTCGAGCTAGCGTACCAGGAGATGTTGGTCCACAAATGATGTGAGGTCTAATGAAGATGCGCGGGGCTCACAAGCCATGTGGTCCACAAGCCATTTGATGGTTATAGGAACCCGAGCTAGCAAGCGCAAACATGCCAAAAGAGGTAACATGCATCGGATGTAGGAATCCGAGTTAGCATTCTAAAGGGGGTAACGTGCACTAGATGTAGGAATCCGAGCTAGCGTACCATAAGTGATAACGTGCACCAGATGCAGGAATCCGAGCTAGCGTACCAGGAGAGATGGAGCCTACAAACCATGTGGGGCCCACAAACTATGTGGAAGCCATAAGCCATTTGAGGGTTATAGGAACCCGAGCCAGCAGACACAAGCATGCCAAAGGAGGTAACGTGCATCGAATGTAGGAATCCAAGTTAGCATAGGAGAGGGGATAACGTGCACCGGATGTAGGAATCTAAGCTAGCGTACCAGGAGATGTAGCCCACAAACCATGTGGGGCCTAATGGAGATATGTGGGGTCCATAAGCCATTTTAGGGTTATAGGAACCCGAGCCAGCAGGCACGAGCATGCCAAAGGAGGTAACGTGCATCGGATATAGGAATCCGGGCTAGCGTACCAGAGGAGGTAATGTGCACCAGATGTAGGAATCCGAGCTAGCATACCAAAAGTGATAATGTGCACCAAATGTTAGAATTTGAGCTAGCGTACCAAGAGGGGTAACGTGCACTGGATGTAGGAATCCGAGCTAGTGTACCAGGAGATATGGGGCCTACAAACCATGTAGGTCCAATGGAGACATGTGGGGTCCACAAGTAGCATGGAACCTACAAGGATGTGTGGGGGTCCACAAGTAGTATGGGGCCTACAAAGATGTGTGGGACCTACAAAGGTGTGTGGTGGTCCACAAGCAGCGTCGGACCTACAAAGATGTGTGGGGTCCACAAACAATGGGGTAAGGTTTGACATAAGGTCTCCTCGGAAAGGCCTGGTTAAAATTGGGGTGTCTACAACTGCCCCTCTTTATAGGTCTTGTTGCTTTGGGGTAACAGGAGGAACTCTCCTATGTTATCTATAGCAACAGGCCTATAAAGATAAAAGACACCTATTTTAGCCAGGCCATACAACTGACCACGTGTCATCTTTTGAGTGAGGTTATGTGCCGACCAGAAAAAAGGGAAGATGGAGGGTGACCTAGATCAAAGATGTGGCATGATCTGGTCCGCCCTAGGAAACATAGATCGAATGGTTAACAAGTACGTAGCATATGACCGTGTGTAAGAGGGTGTGCCACGTGTCAGTGGCCGAGTGGCTAGTCAAATGTGACCCGGATCTAGGTGTGGCACAATCTTGACCATCTTTGGAGAACACAAAGCCAACGGTGATCAGGGTGGCCATGCAGGACTCTTCGTGTGTTAAGGAAAATCAACCACTTGACGGTGACCTGATTGGTGGATGTGTGCGGGTGCGGATTGATGATGTGGCTCAATCCAAGCCGTCCTTGGAAAAGAGGGATTCAACGGTAAAGGTGAGGCACGCTCGGATTCCTAACGTGGAGAGATCCTCACTATCCCAAGAAAAGACACATCGGATGGTGAGCAGTAAGTGGTACTTAGATTGCTAACATGGAGTGATCCAAGCCGTCCTCAGAAGACACAAATCTTGCGGTTGAGGAGGGGGCACAAATTTCTGATGCCGTCATGGAGTGATCTATACCATTGGTGCTCTGTAGGGATCCATATGGATTTGACCCACACAGATCTCCTATCATGGCATGATCTGATCCATCCAATGGACGGATGATCCAATGGCTTGTGGAGATGGCTCACGAGCTTCTATGTGCATTAATGATAAGGGCCACATACTTGCCCTGTGTCACCTGGCGAGTGGAGAATCGTGTCAACACTCATAATGGCTTCCTTTTTGAATGAGGCGATCCTGACCATTGCTGATCCCTAAGGATCGAACGACTATCCAGAGTAGTAACATGGTGAGATCAAGGTCATTGATGGGGAATAGAAATGGACGGTTGCAAAGGAGCCACATGTTTTCTTCGATCAAATGGATGATGGAATGCCACATGGTTGAATCTTATGGCTCCAAGGCTTTAGATACTTAGACCTAATTTTTTCATTCTGTTCATTTTTCCATGTTTCATTCTCTCAAATGCCCTCTCTCTCTCTTCTTTCTTCTCTCACCCTCTCTGTTCGTCTCTTTCAGTCTCTCTTCTCTCACCCTCTCTGTTTTTCTCTTCCTTCCCCTTCCCTGCTCTTATTCGCTACGAGCCTGAAACCCTAGTCCCTCTGTAATTCCTTTCCCACTCTCGCCTACCTCCAAACTCTCCTTCTCTTTGCCTTTCTTCACCATTTCAGCATTTGGTTCCTAACTCTCAAATGTCCCTATCTTTGATCATATTTCAGGAAACGAGAGCTTTCTTCAGAAACCTTAGATCAAGCAAACCTAAAATCCTAAATATCACACAATTCTTTAGAGGTGACCCAGCTCCGCTGACCTCCTGTTCTGTCTTCGTAGCCAAATCTGGAGAGATCTGGCGAAGCCCAAATGAACAATGATCATTGGGAATGTCTCGATAGGGAAGATTAGCATAGATGCATGGGGAGTTCTTTCGCACTTCCAAAGAAGACAAGCTTTCTTTCTTTTTTTATTTTATATATATATATATATATTTTCAATTTTGTGTACGCTTGATTGCTGGTTGTTATTTGCGTGGAAATTTAGGGCTTGAGGTATTAAGGTTTCTAGTTTAGAAGTTAGGGTTAGGGTTTCGAACGTTAGGGTTTCAGGTTGGTTGGTGAGGTTGAGGATGAGTCAACTTGTCTTCGACTCGAGTGAGTTGAGTGAATTCAGAGCATCACGAGCGAGCCACATGGGCTCTATCACGTGTCTAGGTCACGTGTGGGCTTTGGGACTCATGAGAATGGGCTTGAGTGAACCAGACTTGAGTTTGTTTTCGAAAAATGGGCTTTGATTGAGTTTTAAAACGGGTCGACCCGATTCGGAAAAAATAGGGTCCAGGTCATTTTTAAAACGGGTTGGCTCACTTTCCCTTTTTAAAAAAAATAAGGCCCCGGTTTATTTAAATGGTTAGGCTTGGATTGAGTTTTAAAACGGGTCGGCCCAATTCAGAAAAAAAAAAAAATAGGACCTAAGTCATTTTTAAAACCGGCCGACCCACTTTCCCTTTAAAAAAATAAGGCCCGGGTTTATTTAAATGATTAGGTTTAGATTGAGTTTTAAAATGGGCCAACCCAATTTAGAAAAAAAAAAAGGGCCCAGGTCATTTTTAAAACGGGCTGGCCCACTTTACCTTTAAAAAAATAAGGTCCGGGTTTTTTTAAATGGTTAGGCTTGGATTGAGTTTTAAAATGGGCCGTCCTAATTCAGAAAAAAAAAAAAAAAAAAAAAGGGCCCAGGTTATTTTTAAAATGGGCTGATCCACTTTCCCTTTAAAAAAATAAGGCTCAGGTTTATTTAAATGTTTGCGCTTTGTGCAAACAATTGGTTTCGAGTTCTTTTAAAGTGGGCCCCAAGAATAAATGCGTCCCCCCTTTTTTTTTTCTGGGGTTTAATATTACGACGGCTCAATGTCTTTCGAAATTTGTCTCAGGATTCTTTTTTTTCGCCACCTCGTGAACATAATCCTCCACTAACAGCTGAGGGGACTTCACGACTCCCACAACTTATCCTTGCTCAGTGTCCTTGCGGGCTTCTTGATGCACATTGACTCTCTCCTCCTCCTATCAGACACACACTTTAAGACATATACAGTAAGGCAATCCTTTTTGTTCTATTTAAATAGACTTCCTCTCACACTTAAACACCACAGGCAAACTCCACGTGTGACTGCAACCCATTTTTGGCCACCCTCTGTTGCGGAAACCACACCTTAACCATTTCAAATCTCTCAAAACTCTGAACTGTTCCTCATGGTAGGGGCTTCATCTTCCAAATAGGTTCCTGATTTGAATGTCGCACCAGAGGTGCCATCCTGTTCTAGTGTTCTCGGCTCCTTCCAGCTCTCTCCTCAGTTCCAAAAAGAAATGCTGAGGAATGAGACAGTATTGGCCACAATGTCCGATGCCAGCATAGTCAACCAGGCACTCTATCACAATGCCCAAGAAATGTCCTCGACATCTCACCAAGCCCGTCGTTTGCAAAAACAGAACGAAATCGTGACCCTCCTTGGGAATGAAACCTACCTCTTACGGATGAAATACCAAGAGGAACAGTAGAAAATGAGGGACTTAAGGCAAGAAAATAAGATGTTAAAACAGGAGGTCGAGGATTTGAGAAGAATGGTGGTTGTTTACTCCAATGACCTTGGGCCTAAAATAGGAGTTGGAGAAAAGTCAAGACGACATCCAGCGAGAGCATAAACGACTCAAAACCATAGTGCATGGAAAAGGCCAAACTTCTTGTTCCTAAGCCCAAAAAGGGAGTAGAGAGACATGAAAAGTCATGATATTATGTGTTTATGTTGTCATACGTGGCCTGTAAATGTACACCCCCCCCCCCCCCAATTTTTCTTTCTTTTTTTTCTTTTGGTTTTGGGAGAGTTTTGGTTTAGTTCTTATAATCTCCCAGAACCGTAACTTTAACCACGGTATTCCTCCACCATAAGTAAGGGTAATTAATAAAATATGATTCTTTTTTTCTCTGAAACATAGTTGTCCCACTGAGGATGATCCATCGGAAAAGAAATGTTAAGATTCCTTTTTGAAGAATAAGCTCACGTGCGGGGTTTTAAGTCCTAAAAAATTGCTCCACTGGGGATGATCAATCGGGAATGAAAACTTGAGGTTCCTTGGCTATCTTTAGATTACTCACTTTAAGACTCAATAACCAATGCCTCAATTGATTCCTGGGGTCAACTGCCACAGTTTGAAAGTATGTCTATCTATGCATGGGGTTAGCTGCCCCAGTTTCAAAATCTATCCTAGTGTCAGGGGTCAACTGCCCTAGCTTCCAAGTAACTTTTTCTGTGTCTGGGGTTAGCTGCCCCCAGTTTTCAAAGATGTTAAGACAAAAATAGCTCGATCAAGGATGCGAAAGGATTATTCAAATGTTTATTCAACCAGGAAAATATGAATAAATGGTGCTCTACTATTATATGTATGCATGTTACTAAATTGTGATGCTTGAATGCAAGGGCATGTTGTTATATATACATGATGCCCGTTACATGATATGTCTGTATGTTGCTACCTATAATGGGAATGTCTTTCCCTAAATGCATGAAATGCATGAGGATGCGTGAAGTGCATGCATGAAATGTATAAGGATGCAAGGCCTTTCTTCTCGATCCTAGATCTTGGCCACACTTTTAAGTTCTAGTCTAGCACGACAGTACCCGACTTCACTCTAATGGAACTCAACAACTGCCCCTGTTTCTTTCATTGGTTACTGGTCTTTACTGCGTTTCAGATTCCAAAAGGGTCTCAAAATTTGTCCCAATGTTTTCTTGTCGCAACTCTGACCATTTTCAAACTTCCACAGGCACTCAAAATTTGCCCCAATGTCTGGCTGTCAATACTTTCCATGATCTTCAAAACTCAAGGAATGTTCAAAATCTGTCCTGGTAGTTGATCACTAATGCTTCCAGTGATTCCCAAAGCTTGAAGGAGTACTCTGAATCCGACCCAGTATTCCTTCATTACTATTGTTTGACATGCTTTAGGTTCCCCATTGGTGCCTGAACACCCTCCTGGTGTATAAGGTTCCTGATTTTTAACCTCAATAAACGGGGGACTCCTAACAATGAGAATAATTATGCATTTATGTCATTAATGTGTTGAATCAAGACGTCAAGTTGTGCAAAATAGTTGTTCTATTACATTCAAAATTTATTCAAGAAAAAGATAATTTTCACAACAGCATTCCCTATTCTTAAAGGTATCGACATTAATTTATGAAAACTAAATCTCTTGTTCTTGCGACAACTGCCCCAGTTTCAACTAAAAGGAGACTGACCCTTTTGGTACTGTAAGGTTAAATAGTGCCCTTACTTCCATTGTTTGCTCAAGGCTCATCTTGGTGCTTTGCTTCACGTTTTGATCTTTGGATGGTCTTTAAGACTCGAGACGAAACGTAGGCTCGAGGATTTAGGTTTTCAGAAGAATAAGGAAACCAAGGCTCAAAAACCCATCCCATGGCAACAAATCCTGCCCCAGTTTGGGGTGAGACATTTTTGCAAGAGTTTGACCGAACTCGTCCTTTTGAACAAGCACCCTACGTACCTTTTCAGGATCAGGTCATTTAATAGTTCAGACTGAACATTGAGTCTAACAAATCATTTGAGAAAACAATGTATGTCAATCCGATCAAGACTTTTATTTGGACCATAGCATAGGCTTCGGGTATTGGTTTGAGAACAAAAGGATACAAGGCTCAAACTTTGTTTGATCTTAAAGGGGGTCATCCTTGGTCAAAGATCATATCTCAAGCGTGTCCTTTCTTTCTTTTTCTTTTTCTTTTTTTACTTTTTTCTGCATTTTCTTATTTTTACTTTCCCTTTTATGGGGGACTCTTTAATTCTATTTTAGCTTGAACTCCATTTGGGGACCAACTCTCTTTTAAAACTACCCCAACATAGGGTGTGATCATTTGACGGGTTAGTCAAGGAATGAGAATTTTTAGGCTCAAAGGGGCTTGCAAAGGGGTTCCTTCGATTTTCTTTTTGGGTAGTGGAAAAAATGGCTTGCCATCCTGTTGGTAACGAATTGTTGTCTCGCATGATTTGCCAAACCCTTGAAAATCCCAACCCGGTTTGATTTTTGGAAATGACTTTTTTGAAGAAATCAGCTTCGATTTTAAAGTTCAAAAAGGTTCATCAAGTGATTAAAAACATTGGGTTCTTTAAGGGAGAACTGGTCATCCAAAAAAGGTCATTCGTCATTTAATCGAAGCAATGAGCAAAGAGATAACACATGAAATAACACCGTGATCCTTTCATTAATTTCCTTTGGAGATGTATACAACCATCAGATATAATATTTCTTTATAGCATTAGAGTTAACAAGGTGCAATAGGTTGGTTCTATCCATATTTGCCAACAGTAGGGCGCCTCCTGAGAATGCCTTCTTTACCATATAAGGCCCTTCATAGTTTAGTGTCCACTTGCCGCGAGGGTCCGTATGAATCGATAAAATCTTTTTCAGTACTAAGTCCCCCTCCTGAAACTAGGGCCATACTTTTCGTTTAAACGCTCTTATCATCCTTCTTTGGTACAATTGTCCATGGGCCATGGCGGCTATCCTTTTCTCCTCGATCAAGTTTAACTGGTCATACTAGGATTGTACCCATTCTACCTCAGCCAACTCTACTTCTTTTAGAATTCTTAGAGATGGGATCTCAACTTCTACAGGGACCATTGCCTCCATCCCGTACACCAAAGAGAAGGGAGTAGCGCCCGTGGAGGTTCTGGATATAGTCTTGTAAGCCATCAAGGCGAATGGAAGCTTGTTATGCCAATCTTTGTAAGTTTCTGTCATCTTCTCCAAAATGTTCTTAATGTTTTTTTTGGATGCTTCCACCACCCCATTCATCTGTGGTCTATACAGCACTGAACCGTGGTGCTTGACCTTGAACTGATTACATAGCTTGGTCATTACTGCGTTGTTCAGGTTCTTGGCATTATCTGTGATTATTCTTTCAGGGATTTCGTATCAGCAGATCAACTTTATTTTGACGAAACAACTTACCACATTCTGTGTGACACTGGAATACGAGGCAGCTTCTACCCATTTAGTAAAATAATCGATTGCCACAAAGATGAAACGGTGTCCGTTACTGGTCTTTGGGTTTATTGGTCCGATCACATTCATGCCCTAGGCTGAAAAGGGCCAAGGTGCGGAGTAAATATGAAGCGAGGCCGGTGTGTTGACCTTTTAGGTCTCGCCTAGTTTTGATAATGACAAATACTCCTGTATTTAATAAAGATCCAGTTCATGTCCAAGTTCATATTAATAGATCATTAATGGCATGTGAAAGCTCAAAGCTTGAAGACAAATTCATACTCTTGATTATAATATTTTGTTAATGAAATTTGTCTGTGATAGTAATTAGGGTATTTGGTTTGTAATAAGTACACACATCACATGTATGGTTTATTTTGTGAGCTCAAACCAATCATAATGCAAAATGACCTTAGTGTGACCTTAGGGTCTTCAAATTGGACCTCAAGTGACCCTAGGATACACACATCTACACATATATTTGTTAGGCACTTGAATAGGGCTTGTATGTTTCGAAACGGGAGCGAAATGCACACATGGTGCACCTTCAATCGACCAGCCAAGTCAGTTCATTTTGGCCTGGTCGACCGAAACCTCCTTGGGTCAAAAGTTTGACCATCTAGTCGACCGAACCAGGAAGTTCAAAAAGCTCTAATTGATCGAAACATCCCTGGGTCAAAAGTTTAACCACCTGGTCGACTGAACCAGGTTGTTCAAAGAGACCTGGTCGACCGAAACCCTCCTTGGTCAACATTTGACCATCTGGTCGACCGAGCACTTTTGTTCTCCAACAACCTGGTCGACCGGAGGGTCCTCGGGAGAAATCCTAGCAGTATGGTCGACCGAACTAGTTGGTTCAAAATGGCCTGGTCAACCGAACCTCAGAAAATTAAGAAATCTTCTTCTCCTGGTCAACCGAGACCTCAATTCAAAAGTCCCCTGGTCAACCAAACCATATGAGACTTGGTCGATCGAAACATTTCTGGTCGACCGGACCTCTCGGGTTGCCCTGATTTTTTACCGCAGTTAATATTTTTTAAATCGGGTTAAATTGGTTAAAATGTCATTAAACTTTTTCAACAATCCCTAATAGGTCCTCAATGGTCAAATATTTTGGTATGTCTATATAAACTCTTTCATTTGGGAGAATTAAAGGGTGATTAGAAAAAACTAAAATCATATTTCTCTCTCAAGCTAAATACTCCCTACTGCTTATACTACTTCCAAATCCACTCAAACTTACCTACTTCATCTCAGTATCATTTGTAAGTGTACTTGAGTGTTATTGGTTAGAGGTTTGCTCTCTCATTAGGTGAGTGTGTAAATCGATTTTTTCATGAGAGCATAACCTAAGTATTTTTAGGAGGCTTCTTTGATAAGCCTATCCTAAGAAGACTTGTGTTGAACTTCCGAGTATTGCATTCTCATTGCAACATCTTAGGAAGTTTGTATTGATTTTTGGCTTGCAAAAATTCTTTCAAACTTACTCAAATATATTGTGGAACCTTTATTGAACTATTTGTGAAAAGATATTTGTGTTTGTTACACTAATCTTTGTGGCAATATTTATTCGAGTATATACATCATTTGCTGAATACAAAGATTATCTATTTTGCAATCCAAGCATATACATATTCATGTGATTGAGATATTTTCTGATTGATATTCTTGATGCTTGCTTGGTATTCTGTGTGAACACATTTGATTGAAGCATTTTAAAATACACAGATTGTCATTGATACTCTCACGTACGTACTACACTAATAGAAAATACCTTTGAGAGTTAAACTATCTAGACCACACTAAGCTTACATTTTAAATCATCTGTGGTGTTTTTGATTGTGTGCATTTGTGGTAAAAATTTGCTTTACGTGAAAGAACCCTTATACTGTACCTTTTGATTGTATATCTAAGAGATTCCAAGCATAGCCTAAGGGGGCGGTAATCCAGCCCGGTAAGGATTGGTGTAAAGGTTGAGGTCAACCCTGTGTTAATTTGACCGGGTTTGTATAGTTGCCGCTCCACCCATTTAAGTGAGCAAGTTAGTGTGATAATCCTTGTGTTGGTTAGCCAAGGTGGGGACGTAGGCAGTTGGCCGAACCTCGATAACATATCTGTGTGTTACCCTATTCATTACTGCTTTCTGGTGCATGTGTAATTGATTAAACTGCTTTAATTAACTTCTAATATTACTTGCACTAGATTGACTATAGGGTTATGAACAAATTGATGTTAGGAGGAACACCTAGGGGATAGAAATTTAAAAATACCAATTTACACCCCCCCTTCTCTTGGGATCACAATAAAGCTAACACGGTGGGACTTGGATCCGATCACTATAAACTTGGCACTTATGGCACTTCCGAGCGTAGCCAATGCAATCTCTCTCCATGGTCATCCAATAATACCCGCTCCTAAGTATTTTTCGTGCCAATGAGTGGCCTCTAACATGGGTACCGCAGACTCCCTCGTGAACCTCACGCATGACTTATTGGGCCTCTTGTGCCTCTACACATCGTAGGAGGGTCATGTCATGATTTCTTTTGTACAAAGCTTTGCCATTTAAGAAGAAACCCATGGCCAACCTTCTGATAGTCCTCCAATCATTACTGGCTACCCCTTCAGGATACTCATTTTTCTGGATGTATGTTTTGATATCATAAAACCACAGTTTTTTGTCGGCCTCCTCTATCACCGTGCAGTGGACAGGTTCGGGTTGTACTCTAATCTAAATAGTTTTGATCTTCACCCCCTCTTCTACCTTGAATAAAGCTGCTAGTGTGGCCAATGCACCAGGCATCACATTGTTCTCTCTTGGCGTGTGAGAGAAATTGATATTGTCAAACCCTTCTATCATCTTTTGAATGTACTCACAATATGGTACCTGCTTGGAATCCCGAGTTTCCCATTCTCTGGTTAGCTGGTGGATGACCAAGGTTGAGTCTCCTCTTACTGTTAGTCGCTTGACACTCCAATCCAAAGCAGTTTGCAAACCCAGTATACATGCCTCATATTCGGCTATGTTGTTAGTACAAGAGAAGATGAGCTTAGCTACCACCGGATAATGTTTCCCATCTCGTGATATGAGCATCGCGCCTATTCCACGTCCCCAAACATTGGCTGCCCCATTGAACAACATCATCCATTCTTCGAGGTCTTCTTCCCCTTGGGTTAGGGAGTCAATATCTTGGTCTGGGAATTCGAACTCGATAGGTTGGTAATCCTCCACGACCCTTTTAGCTAGGTATTCCGCAATGACACTACCCTTGATAGCTTTCCTGGTGACATAAGAAATATCATACTCCGTCAACAACATCTGCCATCGTGCTACTCGTCCAGTTACTGTGGGCTTTTCAAACACGTACTTAATTGGGTCCATTTTGGAGATCGGCCAGGTGGAGTAATACATGTGTATTGCCTCAGCCGACTGACCATCCATACCAAAGCGCAACATGTTTTTTCTAGATCGGAGTACTTAGACTCATAATCTGTGAACTTCTTGCTAAGGTAATAAATGGCCCTCTCTTTTCTCCCCGTCTCATCATGCTGACCCAACACTCAACCATGGAGTTTTCTGAAATCGCCAGGTACAAGTTTAACGACCTTTTGGGTACTGATGGCACCAGTACTGGGGGGTTCAAGAGGTACTCCTTTACTTTTTCAAATGCCACTTGGCACTCTTCATTCCACTTTTCTGGGTTGTTCTTTCTCAGCAGCTTGAAGATGGGTTCGCAGGTGGTGGTTAATTGAGATATGAACCGAGCAATGTAGTTGAGCCTACCCAATAAGCTTTGCACCTCCTTTTTGGACTTTGGGCTAGGCATCTCTCGAATGGCCTTGACCTTGTTAGGGTCTACCTCAATCCCTTTCTCACTCACTATAAACCCCAATAGCTTCCCAGACGTAGCACCGAAGGTACATTTTTCAGGGTTTAACTTTAATTGGCACTTCCGGAGCCTCTTGAACATTTTTTCCAAGTTTGGCGTGTGGTCCTTCTCATTTTGTGACTTAACAATCATGTCATCGATGCAAACCTCAATCTCCTTATGCATTAAGTCATGAAAGAGGGTTACCATGGCCCTCTGGTATATGGCTCCGACGTTCTTTAGTCTGAATGGCATGACCCTATAGCAGAAGGTCCCCCTTAATGTGATGAAGGTCATTTTATCCTTGTCCTCAAGTGCCATCTTGATCTGGTTGTACCCAGAGAAATCATCCATGAATGAAAAATAAAACATGCCCCGCGGTGTTGTCTACTAGCACATCAATGTGCGGAAGAGGGAAGCTGTCCTTAGGGCTTGCTTTATTTAAATCCCGGTCGTTGACACAAACTCAAACTTTACCATTCTTTTTGATTATTGGGACAACGTTAACCATCCATTCAGGGTATTGGGCTACCTCCAAGAATCCTGCCTCAAACTGTTTCTGTACCTCCTCCTTTATTTTGAGTAACATTTCCAGCCACATTCCCCTCAGTTTCTATTTTTCCGGCTTCGGGTTTGGGTGAAGTGGGATCTTGTGGGTCACTAAATCCGTGTCTAAACCTGGCATGTCTTGGTACGACAAGGCAAATACGTCCCGGTACTCCCTTAGCAATTCAAACCTCTGGTTCTTTTCCTCACCCTTTAGTAGTGCCCCAATTTTCACCTGCTTGGGTTCTTCCTCGGTCCCTAGGTTAATCACAACGGTGGGATTACTATTGGTCAAAGTTGGTTTTTCATCGTATTTTAACATTCTTTCCATTTCAAGGGATAACTTCATTTCTTGATCTTCAACTTCGGTTTCATGGATTAGATTTTCAAAGTTAATGTCAATTACTTGGCGAGGGATTCTGGTGTTGTTATTTTCTTTATTCCTGCATGAAATTAACAAACAAATTTTGACAACTAATTTTCAAGATGCACATAAGTGGCAAGGAATGCATGATTCATTTTTATTAAGGAGCTTCCCCGATTTTTCAATGGCTAGGGGAATACAAAATAAAAACAAAACTAAAAAAATTCTGAATAAAGATCATTACATGATGATATCTGGTAAACCAAAAGAGCTCCAGTTCTGAAGTTGTACTCCTGGTTGGACATGACGGATCCACTCTGCAGAAGTGCTTGAGGGGACTTCAGCATCCAACACTGATATGCTCAGTTGCCACAATTCTGCATCCAGGTTGGATTGACTACTTTTCATGAAGGTCTGGCTGATGGATGGGACAAACAGTCCTTCCTTAGAGCTTGTTTCGCCGATGAGTCTTCCACCTTCCGCATCTTCTTCTCTTCAGCTTTTTTCCTCCAGTCCGCTGCTGTAGGTATGTAGCCAAGGCCATATCTGTCTTTCGCTTCCTTAAGCATTAATGGCTTTCAAATCCTATGTAGGTATTTTTTGAGCCCTTTTTCTGGATGGTACCCCTGCCTGATCATTTCGGACGCCATCATATGCACTGCGGCGGAGATCTGAGGGCGTGGGATTGGAGATCCTTCTGCTATAGTTGCGACATTTATGATCTCGAAGGCTTAGAATGAGTCCTCCAATGCCTCTTTCGTGGCTTTCACATAAGGAATTGAAGTGGGCTTCATTATCATAACGTCGGTTTCTCCATATACACAAATCAGCTGGTTCCCTACTACAAATTTCAACCTCTGGTGTAGTGAAGATGCAACTGCCCCAGTGTTATGGATCCATGGCCTTCCCAACAAGCAGCTATAAGAAGGTGTAATGTCCATTACCTAGAATGTGATGTTAAAGATGACGAGTCCAATCAGCATGGGAATCTCAATTGGCCCTACGAACTCCCTATGACTTCCATCGAAAGCCCTGACTACCAAATTATTCTGCTTGATATATGATTATTCCGCTTGATATACGAAGGGTCAACCGGCAATTTCTGAAGAGTGGTCATTGGCAAAACGTTGAGGGATGACCCATTATCGACTAACACCCGAGCTATTATATGGTCCTTACATTTGACCGATATGTGCAATTCTTGGTTATGCCCTCTTTCTTCTAATGGGATTTCTTCATCACTGAAGGTAATGTAGTTGGTCGCGGACAAGCCTCCGATTACATAGCTAAATTTTTCTACACTAATGTCTTGAGGTATATATGCTCGATTAAGTAGTTTCAGCGATGCTTCTCTGTGAACCTCTAAGTTTAAAAGTAGAGACAAAACTGATATATGTGCTAAAATCTTTTTTAACTGGTCGACCACAGTATATTCGCCGTGTTTGATAAACTTCATAAATTCTTCAGCCTCCTGCGGTTGAACTGGCCTTTTAGTGCTTCTTCTTGATTCACCAATTTGTTCTGTATCTGGCTTCCCAGATTGTGCCGGTGCATATACTCTACCACTACGAGTTACACTCGTGATATTGCCTATATCTTTCACGCCCCGGGCTTGGAAATCGTACTTCCATGGCACCGCCTTGTCATTCTGATACGGGAATGGTCAAGGTACCGAGATAACCAAACGAGTTGGGGTCTTGTGGATATAGCTGGACTTTTTTGCCAAGGGTATGAAAGGTTGGTGTGGGCACGAGGGATGCTCTTATTCTTTATCTCCCAAAGTTGAAACTTCCTCATCCTTTTGAATCGAGCCAACTTTTATGGACTTGTCATCCAACATTTTGCGTAGGACCCTCCTAAAGGTTTTGCAGCCCTAAACAGTCTTTCTCAAAGAACTTTGGCATTCGCACCGTGCTCCTTTGGGACAGGTGGCCTCTAATTCTATTAGGCCCACCTTCCTGAGCTCCTACTATACCCAATCCAATGCCAAACGATCCAGGTTGGCTTCTTGTGCCTTTTTGAGTTCTACCCTGACCATACCAATCTGGTCTCCCTCGTGATTAGGTAAAGGGTTTCCCTGAATTCCTGCTGGCTTGTCATCAAAGGCTAGCCACCCCGCATCTTTCAATGACTGAACTTTATATTTGAAAGCCCAGCACTGGTTAATGGAGTTTCCTGGAGAGTTTGCGTGGTATGCACAGTAGGCATTGGGATCAAACCATCGTGGTGGGGGATTGGTGACAGGAATGGATGGTATGGTCGTCACCATTCCTATCTCACACAGTTGAGGAAGCAAGTTGGCATAGGGCATTAGGATCGGGTCGATCCTTCTAGCATTCCTTGGTGCATCCCTTTCTCGAACTTGATTATTTGTCGGTGCTGATCCTAGTCGAGGGGTTGCGAACTGGGGCCTCGAGCCTATATGTACTGTTTGGTTTACTACTAGTTCCATGTAGAAATTTCCCCCAGGTTGTTGACTTTGGCTTCTCTTCCTTCAGCTCTTGATAGACCCCTTTATCATTTTGGTCTCTTCTTCTTTTTACCTTTGACCCACTTCTTACTTGGGCCTCTATCGGTATTGCTAGCCTTTATCCGTCCAGCTTTGACGTCGGCTTCCACTCTGTCCCCTGTCGGCACAATGTCCATGAAGTTATGGGGGGTGGACCCTACCAGGTGTGAACGGTAGGGATCTTTTAACGTCCCTACGAACATCGATATTGCCTCACGGTCGCCAACCGGAGGATCCACTTGAGTCGCCGCGTCTCTCCAACGTGTGCATACTCTCTGAAAGTCTATGTTGGCTTTTTCTCCATTTCAAAAATAGAATCCTGTCCAGAGCCATTTCCAAAATATGGCGATATTGGCTTCAAAGGCATCGGCCAAGTCACCCCACGTACGGATCTAGGCCCTGTTTTACTAGACATACCATCTAGCCGTTGTCCTGGTAAGACTACTTCGGAAACAGTGCATCATCAATTTCTCATCATCGGCATAGGCAACCATCAACTGACAATACATCCGGAGGTGGGTCTGAGGGCATGTGGTCCCGTCAAACTTCTTGGAGGAAGGACTACATTAGGAACCAGGCAGTAATTAGAGGGTCTGGCAGTACTAGCGGCCCGATTCCCTTCTATGGCCCTTAGCCGCTCTTCCAGGTCATCACAATGGTATTCCGTCACGGTTTTGCTTGTCCCTACACCTGCAATTGCTGATGAGGGCATCCCCATTCCCGTCACTACCGGGATAAAAGGCGGCATGCCATGCGGCGGTTTCTACGAGGTGAATGGCGGCGGACCGAAAGATTGCCCATGAATCGGTGTAATGGATGTTTCAACGGGTGTTGTACGGGTGCGTATTTGTCTCAATCTTGCTAGATCTTAATCACGTCCGGCTTGTTTCCACCTACCTCTTCGTGAAAACCCGCATCCTTCAAAACAAATGCATGTAATGGATGTTTATGAGTATGTATGAAATAAAAGGTACAATCATGCAGTCCTATGTGCTTTAGCCAAGGTTCTGAAGAAAAATCCTTATCATTTCATTTCAAATTTTCATACAATTTTTAGTGAGAAACATAGAAAATTTCCAACTAGTCTACACAGATGTCAGATTCTGATTTCCTGGTCCACTCTCAATGAGGCAGCTTGAATCTTCTAGGGTGGCTCTAACTTTGTGAGTGTCGTACTGTCCACCTTCTATTTAAGTGCTTTGTATCGGGCTTCCCAGTAGTTGACCTTGTTTACACAAGGCTCTAGTTTTTCAAGCACTTTGTTGAAGTGGTATCTTTGTTTATCATACCGCTCTTCTAGGTCCTATATGTATTGAGAATTTTCTTCAATTTCTACTTTTGACTCTCTCAGCTGTTGGACCTTTTGATCAAATGCCTTTTGAAGTCTTTGTTTCTTCTTTCTCAAAACTACCAATGTTTTCTTTGACGGCGAGCTCTGAATCTTCGGTCACTTGCTTAGCTCGGGTTGAGGATATATCGGGCCTTATTTTGGTAACTTTTCTCTGGAGGTCTTTATTTCAGACAGAAACATGGTTTCTCGCTGTCGTTTCTTGTCTATCGGAGTTTTTCCCTCGCACAGGACCTGAGGGTTCACCTTGTCATGTTTCCATAGCTTATAACTCTCCTGGACTCCCGAGTTCTGACCGGTTGCTTCAACTATGTGCACATGCCTCCATGATACAACAAACTCTCGGATCTTCCTTTGGCTATCATTATCCTCACATGTGAACTGAGCGTCTTCCAGTCCATGGGTCATGGGTACGAACTGTATTGCACCTACTTGCCTTCGGAACATAAGCGGTGCGTAGGATATTCCACCCCAGGGACCTAGTAGTGGGACCCAAGGAAGGTTTCCGCATCTGTATATCACTTTGGGCTGGTCGATCCACGGTGCCTGCCATACAATCCCCTTGTTGACTAGATTCTGTAGTCTGTCTCTCCATTCGGTCCTACTAGCGTGTTCCTCCCAACGAGCTACCTCAAACTTTGCTAAAGGTATTCTGATCGTTGAGAAAGAAGCTCAAAAGAATCCTCGGATACATGGAAAAAGGCTCATCATCCCCACATAAAGCAATGGCACACAACAGGTCAATCAAGCATGTCTCCTGGTCTGGCATCCATTAAGAGATTGGAATGTCATGGCCAGAATACCATAGACTGGATTCACCCCTTCCCTTACTTATGCTACAAAGGCAATGGTGGCATGATCGATGATTCCCAGTTCCTTCAGGAAGATAAGAAGGTCTTAGATGGCTAATGCCAACAGATGCAACTGGGCTTCTTCCTTTCCCTCCTTGTTCATCAACTCTTTCAGGTGTTCCCAAGTGACCTTCGAGTCTCCCAGATTCTGGACCTTAACCTCGGTGGTGCTAAACAAATCCTTGATGACAAATGTTCAAGCGGACACATACGTTTTGTAGGGCGTCTGCAGTTTGGCCAGATGCAATAGTGAAATGTATTCCTCTATGGTGGGAGCCAGATCTACCCCATACAGAGTAAAGCAACAATATGACGGATTCTAGAATTCCACTAATGCTTCAATCATATGGGAGTATATGGAAACATGCAATAGAAAGCCGATGTGTCCATACGTCTGAGAAAATGTCAATCGTCCACGAGGCATCCACCCCTTCCAAATGTCTCTCAACTCCTTCAGGGAATTGGATCGAGCGTTGATGTCAACTCTCTCTAGTACCTCAAGCACCGATTCCTTACTTGTGCTATCACCCCTCTTCTTTTGCTGACTTTCGAAGTATAGTTGCACCACTAGTTTGGTTTCATGATGGACTACTGTGCTCTCCATGAGCGAGTAGGATTTTAAATGGAACCTTGGCCAAGTAGATGGGAATGCCTAATATGAAATGCAAAATGTCTGTAAACATGCAACATATTTCAAGGCGCAAACATATACATATGAGATTATGAGGAGAAGGATGGAGCCTCTATCCTAACCCTTGGGTAAATATATACAAGGATTTTCTGAGGCCTTACCCTAGGCAAGGGGCTATGGTCAATCATGTGTGGTTAAGCTCTAACCCCTATTGGAAAAGGTCCTCAGATTGAAACTTCATCCTCCCTCATAGAGGTCTAGACAAAGCCCACACTGAGCGGAGTGGTTCGCGGGTCTCCATAGGCCATGCCACATGGGAACAAGCACTATTACACTCCTTTCTAATCTTAAAAAAGGAAAGCCCGGGTATAGAGCTGTGAAGGTGTGTGAGTTTAACCATTTCAACCTACACCTTCTACCCCTCATCCATCCATTATTCATAATTAAACACATGCTTAACAAAACAACGAAGGAAAGAAAGCAACATGCTTATTCAAAATACAATTGGTCACATGCTTAGCCAAAAAAAAAAAAAGGAACTAATCACATGCTTATTCAAGTACCAAAGCAAGCGAGGCATTCACAATTATTCATGCATATGCAACCGAGTTATCAATTTGTACAAAAATGAAAGGAGTAATCAGGGAGGCTTATTTAAATTTGAGATAGGGATAATTCCCAATTAATCACTAGCTCAACTCTCAAATCGTGTCCCCAGCGGAGTCGCCAAGCTGTCGCGACGTCCCGAACCCGGCCCGAAGAATCAATCTCTAGTTAAAAATGGGTTTGGCTTGCGAACTGGGAAAAATGAATGTGTATTTTGAAAATGTTTTCTATGGAAAACATATGTGAAGGAGTCATCACTAACCTTTTTTTAAGTGTGGTTAGAACACTTGATTGCTACCCCGTTAGGGGTAGAATCGGTCTGCGTCACCAGAGTCGAGCTCGGGAGTACGGTTATGCAAGGGGAAGGTATTAGCACTCCCTATGCGCCTGTTCTTACGAACGGTACTAGATTAATAAAAAATTATCCATGAAATAAACTTGATAAGCCTTTCAAAAACTACCCCCTTTCAAAAATCAAAAGAATGAAAATACCTCATAGATATTCCCTCAGAACCGGGGCAATCCAATAGTTCGAAGAGTCAATGTCCTTGGTTGCAATCATCGGGAAGGAAAATAGAAAATAGTATACAAAATACGCTCTCGGGGGTTTTGAAATCTATAGGTTTTTCTAAGTAGGAAAAATACTATTTTTGAAGGTTTTTGAAATTTGTTCAGGATTGAAATAATTTTCTGTGCCTAAAAAGATAATTTTGTGATTTTTCCTAAGTGTGAAAATGATTTTTGTGAGTTTTTGTGATTTTTCTCGAACTTTCAAAATCACACAAATAAAATCAGTTGAAATCAAAATGTGAAAATATTTTTTGGATTTTTGAAAATTTTGTGATTTTTTGTGAATTTTCTGGATATAATAGTAGTATACAAATGAAATGGAGAAAACCGGGGTGAACTGGTCCAGGAATGGTGAACCGGTCAAACGTTGACCGGTTTAGGGGGAAACCAGTTTAAATTCTTGATCTACACCATTGATTTTTTAGGGTTTTCCAATGTTCTTCCAAATAGAATAGAATTTGAAGCAACAACCATGAAAGTCATAGTTTTAAAGATATGAATTTAAAACATATTTTTTGAAATTTTTGAATGTTAGGAAACAAATCTAACATTTGCAAAACACGTTGGAAACTTTCTTGGATTTTCTTTAAAAACTTTTCATATGTAAACAAGTTTCAAAACCTTTAAAATATTTGAATTTTTTTTTTCAGAATTTTTCTGAATTTTTGTGTCTTTTATGAAATTTTTTTTTTATGTTTTTTATGGATTAAAAGGAAGTTATTTAATAAAAACCACAATAAAATCAAATAAACCGGTAGAAGCCGATCCGGGAAAGGGGGCAGAGATGTAACATAGGAAGAAAAAGTCCATTAGTTTTACCTCTCGTCTTCCTCTCCTCCAGTCTTCCTTTCCTGTCTGTGAATATGTAGGGGTTAGTCTACAGCGTCTTCCCGAGAATGGTTCGTGAGTTCTAACTCGAGGCACTACGGAGTGCTTTCTTCAGATAGGGTGACCTGACCCGGTAGGAAACAGGATCGGTTGTCCGCTTGATCTTCTAAGAGAATGAAACGTAACCTCACTCCTTATCCACAACGAAAAAAAAAAAAACAAAACTTCATAAACTCACAATATAAGACTTCAATATTCGAAATCTTCTCCTACCATCAAGAAAAAACCTCCTTCCGTTTGTGCTTGGAATAAGAAGGCAATTTATAGACTTAGCATGGGGTAAGAATGGGAAAGAAGAAAAAGGGGAGTAATTATGGGAGAACAAAGCATGGGGTGAAGAATGATGAAGAGAATATAACATAGGATGAATGATAAAGAGAGGAACAAAGCATGTGGTGAGTGATGATGGGGGAACAAAGTATAAGGTGAAGAATGATGAAGGGAAAATAGTGTGGGAAGAATGATAAAGGGAGGAAACAAAGAATGTGGTGAATGATGATGGTGGGAACAAAGTATGGGATAAAGAATGATGAAGGGAATATAGCATGGGAAGAATGATAAAGGGAGGAAACATGACATGTGGTGAATGATGATGGGGGGAACAAAGTATAGGGTAAAGAATGATGAAGGGAATATAGCATGGGAAAAATGATAAAGGGGGGAAACAAAGCATGTGGTGAATGATGACAGGGGGACCAAAGTATGGGGTGAAGAATGATGAAAGAAATATAGCATGGGAATAATGATAAAGGAAGGAAACATGACATGTGGTGAGTGATGATGGGTGAACAAAGCATGCTTGCATTTGACAAATTAGATAAATAATAATAATAATAATAATAATAATAATAATAATAATAATAATAATAATAATAATATAAGGATCCTAGAAGTTGTGTGGAGCTCAACGAAGATGTGTGGGGTCCACGAGTCATTTGAGGGTTATAGAAACCCGAGCTACCGTACCAAGAGATGTGGGCCCACAAACCATGCGAGGCCCACAAGCCATGTCAGGCCCACGAGCCATTTTAGGGTTATAGGAACCCGAGCTAGCAGGCGCAAACATGCCAAAGGAGGTAACGTGCATTGGATGCAGGAAACCGAGCTAGTGTACTAAAGGGGATAACGTGCACCGAATGCAAGAATCTGAGCTAGCTTACCACAAGTGATAACCTGCACTAGATGTAGGAATCCGAGCTAGCGTACCAGGAGAGATGGGGCCTACAAACCATGTGGGGCCCAATGAAGATATGTGGGACCCACAAGCCATGTGAGGTCCATAAGCCATTTGAGGGTTCTAGGAACCCGAGCCAGCAAGCACAAGCATGCCAAAGGAGGTAACATGCATCGGATGTAGGAATTCGAGTTAGCGTACCAGAAGGGGTAACGTGCACCGGATGTAGGAATCCAAGCTAGCATACTAGGAGATATGGGCCCACAAACCATGTGGCGTCTAATGGAGATATGTGGGGCCCACAAGTCCTTTGAGGGTTATAGGAACTTGAGCCAGCAGGCACAAGCATGCCAAAGGAGGTAACGTGCATCGGATGTAGGAATCCGAGCTAGCGTACGAGAGGGGGTGACGTGCACCAGATGTAGGAATCTGTACTAGCATACCAAAAGTGATAACGTGCACCAGATATAAAAATCCAAACTAGCATACCAAGAGGGGTAATGTGCACTAGATGTAGGAATCCGAGCTAGCATACTAGGAGATATGGGGCCTACAAACCATGTGGGGCACAATTGAGACATGTGGGGTCCACAAGCAGCGTGGGACCTACAAGGATGTGTGGGGGTCCACAAGCAGTGTGGGATCTACAAGGATGTGTGGGGGTCCACAAGTAGTGTGGGACCTACAAAGATGTGTGGGGTCAACAAGCAATGTGGGACCTACAAGGATGTGTGGGGGTTCACAAGCAGTGTGGGACCTACAAAGATGTGTGGGGGTCCACAAGCAGCGTGGGACCTACAAAGATGTGTGGGGTCCACAAACAGTGTGGGAAGGTTTGACATGAGGTCTCCTTAGAAAGGTCTGGTTAAATTTGGGGTGTCTATAGGACCTTGCAAGATCCTCAGTAGGTACACACACATTCTAAGGAAAACATCATCTACCTCGATTAGTTTGTGGAGGCATCATGAATTGCAATGATGCACATTGTGATAGAGGTCCATCTTGTGGAAGAATCTTACTCATAATTAATGCTTTCATCATTGTAAGTTTAGGCTCTACTCGTGCTTGATGCTCTTTCATTAATTTCAATTCTTGAACATGATGGTCTTTCATAGAATTCAATTCTTTAGCATGACATTTTTCCATCATTTTCATTTCTTCCTCCAACTTATAAACATTGTCTCCAGTGAAGTCAACATCTACTGAAGCTCCTTCATACTGATAACAAGATGAAGAACCCTATAAACTCATGGGAGTAGGACCAAGTCCCAAACCTTGCACTTTTCCAAACCTCTCTAGTCTCATCACCCAAAAATATATATCACCTACACATGCCACTCCCTTTGGGCTTTGATCCTTAGGATTTTCTTCCTTAAGTAACTTTTGCTTCATCTCATCCTAAATCATCATAATGTAGGGAAGTGATTAACATATTTCAATATATTAACATATTTAAAAACAAAATATTGAATTTTTTAGTATGTCACATGAGTTTGCAACTTAACTTGTTGACTCCTCATCAATTGGCAGCCTTCCATCCTTATGCTCCATATGAGTATCTATGAATATCACTGCTCATGATGGCACTACCCCATTCTTAGCCTAATCAATCATAAAACATAGGAAATAATTAATATACATTAAATAGGATATAAAGTACTTATTTAAAATGGAAAAATCATATCAAGATACCTTTTCATCTATGATTCGTGCAAAGTTTTTGAATCCTACAGTGTGGGGGATTTGTTGATTTGATTGATTACGTTTGTTTGTAGCAATATGTTTCTAATATTACAACTATTAAGTTTCACATCAAATATAAACCCCAACATAAATTTATAATATAAACATGACCACACCTTTGTTTTATCTGAATGCCAATATAAGACAAGAGAAGTCCATTGATTCCTTGACTACAAAAAATAAGATTATTAGTGATGGTTTTAAACCGTCACTAATACTCACAAAATCGTCACTACTACTATTAGTGATGATTTTATGAGTATTAGTGACGGTTTTCAATTAGTTGCTACACCTGCCGTTACTAATACTTATTAGTGACGAATTTTTCAAACCGTCACTAATAATAGACTATTAGTGATGGATTAAAACCGTCACTAAAAACCTAAGCCCGTCACTATAAATTTTACACCGGATCGACCAAAAATTTTTACTAAAGTCATAGTATTAGTGATGGTTTTAAAATTGTCACTATTGCTCTATTCTTTGTGACAGTTGTAAAACTGTCACTATTGCTCAATTATTAGTGACGGTTTTAAAACCGTCACTATTGCTCTATTATTAGTGACGGTTGTAAAACCGTCACTAATGCTTTATTATTAATGACGATTTTAAAACCGTCACTAATGCTCTATTAGTAGTGACGGTTTTAAAACCGTCACTATTGCTGTATTATTAGTGATAGTTTTTGAATTGTCACTATTACTCTGCAGAACTAATATTAGTGACGGTTTATGTTCCTTCACTAAAACTTTTTAAAAGGGTATTAGTGACGATTTTGAAACCATCATTAATACTTAAATTGGACAATTAGTAGTGAAATTAATTTTTTTTCAATTATTAATTCTTGTAAAAATCTGTTATTAAATTACATTTTCTTATACATAACATTAAACCATAATTGCAATAAAGTTCATAAATTATTCAAAATTCTAATTCAAATTTAAATACAAATATATTATACAAATTCAAATTCAAATTCAAATTCAAATTCAAATATATTATACAAATTCAAATTTAAATACACATACATTATATAAATTCAAATTCAAATACATTTTATCTGTTCAGATAACAAAAAAAGGTGAAAAGTTGCATCCGTAGTGCATGACATTGTCCTGACGTTGTCACAGTTGCAAACCCTACAAATTAAGAAAGTTAAAAAAATTAGTATACGTTTTTTGAAAAATTTTGGTAGCATTTCTACTATAAATATGACATTTTCCATAGAGATATGCTCCAAACCTAGGTGTTTACAATAAACAGTTCACAATAATCCAACTAGTAATGAATTTTGCGAGTGCATAGGAGTTTCATATAATAAGCTCCTCGATTGTATAGAGGAGGCTACCAGGCACCTTAAGGTGGAAAGGAGAGGAATATTGCTCTGGCACGAGTGTATGCATTGACGCCAGGAGATGCTGAGACGACAGGAGATGTGGAGACAGATACTGTTACAATACTGTCATTTAAAGCTACTATCTTATTTGATTCTGGGACGACTCATTCTTTTATCTCCCGAGATTATGTTAAGTTATGTGGGTTTGAGCCTCAGCAGTTGGATATTAGTTTGTCTTTTTCTATGCCGACTGGGGTTGTAGGGATATGTAGGAAGGTACTCAGAGACTATCTAGTGGGTATTCAGGGGAGGTCTTTGTTAGCTAATATGCTGATTTTAGACATGCATGGGTTTGAGGTAATCTTGAGTATGGATTGGCTAGCTGCCCACTATGCTAGCATTGATTGCCATCAGAGAGAGGTGGTATTCAAACCTCCAGAGGGACAGGAGTATAGATTTGTGGGATCACGTATGCGTACCCCACCTTAGTTATTATCTGCTATTCAGGCGCATAGATTGCTATTAGAAGGCGGTTATGGATATTTAGCCTGTGTTAATGTGGTATTAGAAGGGGAATTGAGGGTGGAGGATATCCCAGTGGTGAGGGATTATCCTGATGTATTCCCCAAGGATTTACCGGGACTACCTCCTGATCGTGAGGTAGAGTTTGTTATTGATCTGGTTCCGAGGACAGCGTCGATTTTGAAGGTGCAGTATAGAATGGCACCAGTAGAGCTAAAAAAATTGAAAGAGCAATTGTAGGAAGTATTAGATAAGGGGTTTATTCGGCCCAGTGTGTCGCCCTAGGGAGCACCATTTTTTTTTGTGAGGAAAAAGGATGGGTTGATGAGGTTATGCATTGGCTATTGGGAAATAAACAAAGTGACTATCAAAAATAAATACCCGCTTCCGTGTATCGATGAATTTTTTTTTACTAGTTGCAAGGGACACAAATCTTTTCGAAGATAGACTTACTCTCCAAGTACCATCAGGTGAAAGTCAGGGCGGAAGATGTTCCGAAGATGGCATTTAGAACACGGTATGGCCATTATAAATTTCTAGTTATGTCATTTGGTTTGATGAATGCTCCTGCAACGTTTATGGATTTGATGAACAGGGTTTTTCACCAGTATTTGGATCAGTTTGTGATAGTATTTATTCATGATATACAGGTGTATTCGAAGAGCCCAGTGGAGCATGAGGAACATCTGAGGATAGTGCTTCAGGTGCTGAGTGAGAAGAAGTTGTATGCGAAGCTTAAGAAGTGCGAGTTCTAGCGAGAACAGGTTACCTTCCTTAGACACGTTATATCTAGGGGTGGTTTTTTGTTGATCCGAGTAAGATTGAGGTGGTAGTAGACTGGGTATGACCAAAGAACGTGCACAAGATCAGGAGCTTCCTGGGATTGGCTGGGTATTATCGCAGGTTCGTTGAGGGTTCTCTAGATTGTCAGACCCACTTACCAGATTAACCAGGAAGGGAGTGAAGTTTGAGTGGTCGAATGAATGTGAACAGTGCTTCCAGGAATTGAAGTATCGACTCATCACTACACTTGTGTTGACGATTCCTTCAGAAGAAGAGGGGTTTGTAATTTATAGTGATGCGTCCCATAAGGGGCTCGGATGCGTGTTGATGCAGTGAGGGAGAGTGATAGCCTATGCCTCACGATAATTGAAAGAATATGAGAAAAACTACCCTACCAATGATCTGGAATCGGTAGCTGTTGTTTACGCACTGAAGATTTGGAGACACTATCTATATGGGGGTAGGTGTGAGATGTTTACTACCCATAAGAGTTTAAAGTATTTCTTCATGCAGAAGGAATTAAATATGAGGTAGAATAGATAGCTGGAGCTAATAAAGGATTACGACTGCACTATCAGCTACCATCCGAGAAAGGCTAATGTGGTTGCTAATGCTTTAAGCTGGAAATCAGTGGATTCATCTGTATCTGTAGTGGAGATTTAGCATCCGATCCAGATAGATCTGGAGAGGCTCGGTGTGGAGCTGATAGAAGGCAATCACCAGGCATTCATTGCTGACTTGGTTTTGCAGCCAACTATACAGGAGAGGATTAAAGCAGCTTAGATGAATGATGCATAATTAGTAGAGCTTGTGGGAAAGGTATAAGATGGTTAGGAACCAGTGTTCAACATTTTAGATGATGGGGCCTTGAGGTTCTGTACTAGGTTATGCGTTCCTACCGACCCTGAGATCAAGAAAGTCATTCTGGTGGAAGCACATTGGTCTCTGTATACTGTACATCCAGGTAGCACTAAAATGTATAGGGATCTTCGAGAGTCCTTCTGGTGGAGCAACATGAAGAGTGAGATAGCTCAGTTTGTGGATCAATGTTTGACGTGCCAGCAAGTGAAGGCTGAGCATCAAAGACCGGCGGGATCGTTGTAGCCACTCCACAAACCTGAGTAGAAGTGGGAGCATATAGCGATAGATTTTGTCTCAGGATTACTGCCAACATTGCATCGACATGATGCTATTTGGATAGTGGTGGATCAACTAACGAAGACTACCCACTTTTTGCCAATCATAGTTAGCTACTCCATGGACAGATTGGCTGAGTTATACATCCAAGAGATAGATAGGCTCCACAGCGTCCCGATGTCCATACTTTCAGATAGAGACCCACAGTTCACATCTCATTTTTGGAAGAGTCTACAAGGGGCTATGGGTTCTCAGTTGTCGTTTAGCACAACTTTTCATCCTCAATCAGATTGGCAGACATAGTGGACGATACAGATTCTGGAGGACATGCTGCGGGCATGTGTGCTAGACTTTGGAGGTCTTTGGATGCAATATTTGCCACTGGTTGAGTTTGCGTATAACAACAGCTACCAGGTCAGCATTGGGATGGCACCATATGAGGCATTGTATGGCAGGAAGTGCCGATCCCCATTGTACTAGGATGAGGTTGGAGAGAGATAGGTATTGGGGCCAAAGCTGATATAGCAGACTCAGGATAAAGTCAGACTCATCAGAGACAGGATCAAGACAGCGCAGAGCCGCCAAAAAGAGTTATGCTGATACTTGTCGGTGAGAATTGGAGTTTGATGCAGGAGATCACGTGTTCCTAAAGGTGGTGCCGATGAAGGGAGTTATGAGGTTCGGGAGGAAGGGTAAGATGAGCCCTAGGTATATTGGACCATTTGAGATTCTTGGGAGAGTGAATCCATTTGCCTATCGTTTGGCATTACCACCGGTCCTATCTAGGATCCATGACGTATTCTATGTTTCTATATTGAGAAAATACATCCCAAACCCCTCCCATGTGATCAAATATGAAGCACTATAGTGGAGAGACACTTTAGTTTATGAGGAAATGCCAGTGCAAATTCTTGACTAGAAGGAACAGGAGCTATGTATGAAGAGGATTCCATTGGTGAAAGTTTTGTGGCATAATCATGCAGTTGAGGAGGCTTCCTGGGAACTTGAGGATTAGATGTGCTAGAAATATCCACACTTATTCAGTGGAGCTTAGAGTTGAGCGAGTCAAGTGAATGGAATAATATTGTGTATTTTTATTTGTATAGTGTAACGTATGATAGATAGAGTTTTTTGTTTTGAAATATGAATGGCTTTGGGAGAACTTTGGAAAAGTTGTAATCTCACAGAACTCTCGTTGTAACCATGGTGTTCCTCCGCCATAAGTGATGGTAATTAATAAAATTAGGGTGTTTCTCTCTAAGGATGGGAAGTAGATGAATAGCAAATTTTGAGGACGAAATTTTTGTGAGGGGAGAATGTAATAACGCCAAAAAGAGATATAGAAGATTAGTGAAGTGATTCGTAAAAAAAAAATTAAAAAAAATTAATTAATTAGTCGAATTTATAAAAAGAAAAAAAAAGACAAAAAATAATTCAAATTTATTTTTATTTTTATTAAAAAATATATTATTATTAATATTAATTAAATATATTATTATTAATATTAATTAAATATATTATTATTATTATTATTATTATTATTATTATTATTCTCTTGAAGCTTCTAGCTTCAAGAGATTCATTTTTTTTTTCCTTTTGGTTTTGTTCTTTTCTTCTTCTTCTTCCTCTTCTTCTTCTTCTTCTTCTTCTTCTTCTTCTTCTTCTTCCTACGCACGCAGGTTCTCTCTCTGTCCACTCATTCTCCCTCCCTCTTTTCTCAATTTCGTGGCATATTTTCACCCGATCGAAAATTGAAAGATACCATTGGACTCCATTCTCCGCTACCATCATTTCTACCGGAGCAAATCGGTGGTAGGAACGGCGTAGACGTATCTCCTAGGGTAAGTCAATTTCCTTTGTTTCTTTAATTTCACTCAAATTATAAGTCCAATCGACGAACAAACACCACCATGAGAATCTAGGGATGATTCTCTACAAGTCTAGCGAGACGAGATTCTCGTGGGGTCATCGTGGGAAAAACCCCAAATTTGGCGTATGGGGGTTATTAATGGGCTTATTTTTAATTAATTATGATTAATTTAAAATTGCTAAAATGTTGACCATCTGGAGTTGAAGTAGAATTTTTGGAATTTAGGGCTCGGGTGAGCGTCGCGGGTGTAATTTTGGGACCTGCAGACAAAATTCAGAAAATCAAGTGGGAGTGTTAAATAATAGTTTAAATGATAATTTGGGGTATATGGAGCTTAGGGAAGGTTAGTTGAGTATTGTTTTGGAGGAAATTAGTTAATTAATTTGGGGAAAATGCAAATTTCAGGAGTTGAATTTCAGGCGCCAAGTTAACGAGTCTCTCAGTAAGTCAGGTAAGGGGAATAAATTATAGCAGTATTTTTAGAATTACTGTTTAAATTAATATGTGAAAATGTGCTTATGGTATTTTGTCTAGAAATTATTACGATATAATATCAGATAAATTGTGTGGCATTTGAGTAATTTTAACATGTGATATTTTGGAGTGTAAAACATAACGATGTGTAATTTCTAAGAAAATGTTGAAATGAGAGTTATTGATGTGATTAGTGAGAAATAATGAAATATGGTATTTATATGTGAGTGGAAATGTTTTTCTTGAAAAAATGAGATTTTATGAATTACAGATATTGGAAAATAATGAAATGTGGTATTTATTTGTGAGTGGAAATTATGTGCACGAAAAATGAGTTTGTACAAATTATTGATATGAGTATTTTGGAAAAATGTGAAAATATGTGAAATACGATATATATTATTACGAGATGATGAAATGTACACAGAAAATGATGAGAATATTTATATTGAACTGAATTATGATATACTAGATTATGATTGATGAAATGCCAATACCGCATAATGATTGTGGGTATGTGGTAGTAAACCCTGTTGAATGGTTATAATATTGAGTATGGTACTGTTGCTAGTGGTGTTAGTGCAATCACACGGACTCTTGGAGCGTGTGGCGTGACAGTCGACTGAGTCATTTTGTAGAGTTCTTGGGCCCCTTGAGTCCGGATTAGGGTTATAGGCCGGCCAGTCGTACTATAGATGCGATATGTGATATGATATTTGATCTAACCAAGTTGGCCAACTGCGGTTAGATCCAGCCTTCGGGCCGCACAACCTTGATCACGGGGGGAAGCATGGCATGGATAGAAAGATCCTCAGGGTGGCCATAAGTTACAGACGTGATGTTGGTATTCGATACCGAGGATACTCATGAACCAAAAAGTAAAATGGAAATGAAAAGTGAAAGAATGATAAAATTGGCTAAAATAAGAAACAAAAGAAAGAATGGAAATTGAGAAATAAAGAATGATAAAATTGAGAAATGGAACTGTGTGAGTTAATAATATAAATAGTTGAGGCGAAGTGAAACTCTTCGCCTAAGGGCTTACTGACTAAGGTGAGTGCCCTGATAGGTATCAGATGTGGTCATATCTGACTGCATAACGTGTTAGGGCAGAGGGAAGTTACCTGTATGGGCTAGTAACCTTGCCTATTCTCAGGAACTTCGTGGTAAATATGTGTTGGAAATTATTAAATTTAAGAAATGGGTTTAAAGTTTACAAAAACTTGTGTTGTATATCTTTATGATTATGAGAATGTGTATATTAGTATATTTTCTCATATGAAATGATGATTTGAAAACTAAAGTGTATTATAATTGAACTCATATGGTCACACACTATAAATAATTTATTCCTTCTTACTGAGATGTGTCTCACCCAAATTATCTAAATTTTTCAGGAAACAGGGTTAAACTAGGTGATAAAGCTCTATGATCATAGGGAGTTGGGATGCTGACACACAGGGTGAGTTTTTGGATTAAGGGGTGTGTTTTTTCCCCTAGAATTCAGTAGTTTTTGAGTTTGTGATAATGATGTATATGTGTGTATATAGATACTCTAGATATTGTATTCTGAACACACTATCTTCCGCTATTAGCTTTTATAAATAAAGTGACTTTTTACCCGGTACCCAATGTGGGTCGAGTTGTACAAAAGTAGGGTTGTTGACGTGACCGATTTGTGGATCTAATGGATGACGTGTGATTATTTATTTATTATTGAGAAAAAAAATTGTACGAAAATCGGGGTGTCACACCTGGCACATGACTTAATGTTAAATATCTAGTGCATGTGTGTTCTAGGAATAGTTTTACTGGTAAAATACAATTGGTTTAACATATGCCCAATAAAACTTGTTCAAGAATGAGAATAGTACTTGTATTGTTTAAACTCTTAATGAATTTTTCACATCTAGTATCAGTATAAGTAGATAACAGTACCTAAGAACATATTCAAATTGACAGGGGGAACATCTAAAAACAAATTTCCGTCTTGTTATGCTCTCAAGCATTAAGGCTTAGATCTATTTTAAATTCACTGTGGCATGTGCTTTAAAGTATGATGATTTTATTGAAAATATGAGATTGAGTTATGTTGCTTAGCCACAAGTGTTCTAGATTTTTCCATATGATCTTGCAGTTAAATTGTATGACATTTTTGGATCAATATGGTTGCATCTTTCTGACTATAACATATTTTGTGCTTAATTGTTTACCAGAAAGATTTTTGTTTGCTTAATCTTTCATGTTAAAGTTTCTTTTTCAGCAAGCATAATCCCCAGTATTTATCGAAAATCATAAGAGGATACATATTTTTATACATACATACATACATATATATATATATATATATACGCACATATTCTTAAAAACAAGAAATGAACTTATGTTGAATATCTTTTTTTCTTGCTATGTGCTTAAATGCTTTCATGACTTGTGCTATCTTTGTGTTAAAATTTTAAATCAACAAATTTTTTAAAGGTGTTGCATAACTTGTTCATTGATTAATCATAAACTGCATGTGAACTAGTTAGACCGATTTTAAGCTCAAACCAACTTTTTTCATATATCGCATGCTTTAAATTCCAATCTTTTGTGGGTCTTATATAATGCGTAAACTACAATAGTTTAAGGATATCTCTAGTCTGACCATGATTATCATGTTTTTTTTAAAGACCAGTTATATTGTTTTTTGTGAATAAATGCCAAAAAGGGAGAGAATCAGTTGAGTAAATATAAAAATTATTTCAAACATGGGGAGTTTCTCTTTTAAGCTAAAAATGTACTAAATGCTAAAATTCTACTTAACTTAGCCCTTTTTACTGATGCCAAAATGGGGAGAGACTTATGAACAAAATGTTAAATGTTTTATATGAGGGGCAAATATCTGAGCTTAACTCTGCTTTAAATGCTAAATCTAAATGCATCATTATATTAAATGTCTTCTTTCCTGAATACGCTTGAGCTTCACTAGTTATTTTCTAAGTTATGCATATTATAAGGGGGACCTTTTCAGGCTGCACCCATTTTGCTCTCATCTGTTTGTCATCATCAAAAAGAGGGAGATTGTTGACTTTTTGAGTCCAATCTCTGTTTTCATACTGAAAAAGCACAAAGATCTTATGTATGTCTTTAGTATGTGAACAGGTTTATAAATCAACACACACATAAGAGGACTAAACATGGAAGCCAATGAAGGACTTAATGATCATACTCTTGGCATATTCCACGAAGAATGAAGAGCAAAGAAGAAGACATGTTTATTTTATTTGTAATGCATTTAGAATTGGTTTGTAATAATGCATCTCATGCATGATATAGATGAAAAACTCAGATGACCATAGACTGACCATAGGAACCCAACCTTTCATGAAAATCCATTTTCTAAAAATACTAAAATCATACAAGGGTTTTTCAAAATCAAATAAATGCTAAAACTAAATATCTCAAGGTGCTCAGTCAACCGACCCATAGATGCCCTATTTCACTCAGCCGACCGACCATTAGTCGACTGACAAATTTTTCACTACATTTTCCTCAATCAACCGATGGCCTATAATATCTAAGTTTACTTTTTGGTCAATAGACCGGCACTTTTCTCGGTCGACACATCTTCATTTTCTAGCCATTTATTAGGGCTCAACCGACCGACGAATGAAAAGCAAAATATGCTCGGTTGACCGACGAACGATGCTCAGCCGACTGAGTATCAAATGTTTGAAAATCATCTTTACTCAATTGACCAACGCCTTGCTCAGTCGACCAAACCTCTCGGGTTTAACTTAATTTTAGCGCTAAAACATCATTAACTTTTTTATTAAATAATTTCAAAATTCCCTCTGGGTTCCATAACAGTCAAATTTTGGAAATGTCTATAAATAGCCCATTCATAACTTCAACTATGAACTTTTGATTATTTTTAAAACTCCTTAAAATATTTTTGAGTATTCTTTTAATCAAAGTTCCCCCACATTATTTTTCATTGCAAAATTTATTTGCGCTAAATTGTTATTGTTGACTCTATGAGTCCAATCCTATTTTAATAATGACAAATCACTTGGTATTTGGTCTGTGCATTGAGATGTGAACGGAAACTATAAGCATGCACGGGAAGATAACAAGTCATGGAAGCCATGAAGACTAAAGTTTACACAACTTAGTAAGATCCATGGAACTCAAAGAGTACAATAATGAACATGCAAGCAACAAGTTCAAGAGCATCATGGGATTGGGTACTTAGAACTCATGTATTTATATTTTTATATGATTTAATTTGAGGCTCAAATCATGAACTAGAATGACCTTAGGACATATTTTTGAACTGAAAAAGAAAAAATTCAGGATTTAGAACTTCAGATGATCAAACTCAGCGGTCAGTTGCCTGAAGTTGCCACTTCAGAAGACCGAAGTTAAACTCAGTCGTCTTAAGAATTTCTTCAGAAGACCGAAGATTAAGTTCAGTCGCCTGAAGAATTTATGGTGAAACACATAACCTGACAGAAGCACCTCAGAAGACTGAACCTAGGCTTCAGTCGTCTGAACCTGACACTTCAGTTGTCTGAACCCCAAACTTCAGTCGTCTGACCCTATGTCCAGGTTGATTTTTCAAAGCTTTAAGGAACTTTAGTCGTCTGAGCCTTTGACCTCAATAGTCTAAACTTGCGGGAAAACTTAAAAATCTAATTTTTAATGAGAGAACTTGCGAGATATTTTTTTATCCAACGGTTGAGATTGATTCTAAGGGTAAGACACCTATATATTGAACATATAAACCCTCGTACATTAGCTAAGATCAAAGAGAAGAGAAAAGAACATTTCTTTTGAAAGAAAATTGAGAAACTTGAGCATATAGATATACAATTTCCTACACTCTAGCTCATACTCGTCAAACTTGGGCAAATCAACTTAGAAAATGAAAGGGGATTCATTTACACATCTTGATTTCAACTTGGTGTTGAGGTTTGGTTAATCCATTTAGTCTTGTCACGAGCTTCCCATATCATCATCTGTTATTGAATATCATTAAAGAGATTGATCTTTAGTTTTCATGTACATATAGAGAGTGTTTTTGACAAGTTCATTACTTGAGAAAGTTTTTCTTTGGCCATTGATTAAATAGTTGTCATTCAAGTGTATTCTTAGTTAAAGACTTGATATTTTGGATATTTCAAAATAATTTGATTAGATATTCTTAGAAGTTTATAACTATATATATTGTATTGAGGGATATTTTTTGGTAAACTTTATATTCAGTGTTTTGATCTTTGGAATACATATCGAATATATATATATATATATATATATATATATATATATATATATATATTAAGTCGCATATTACAAAAATCATATTGTGGTTGAAAACTTGAGAGAAATATTGTTTTGACAAAGTGTGTTTTCAAATCTTTGCAAACTTTAAAGTTGTTTGCGTATTCAAAGATTTAACCTAAGTTCTCCAAAGCATTGATTTATATAAATATTTTTGGGAGATTTGATAAAAGGGATAGTTAGTGAATCATACTTTTGCGTGTAACGATTATATCGTTGCATTCATTCTAAGCTTCAAGTTTCATCATATGATTATGTATTAGGAATTTCAATTGTACACACTAGCTTTATTGGAAGCAAGTTTGAGTGTTTTACAGATTTCATCGTATTCACGGTTCTGTTTGTGAAGCGGGTTTGAGAAGAGAGTTGCATCTCTTGTAAGCACCGGATTATGAGGAAGTTGTACCTCTTGTAAGTAGTGGATTGTAAGGGAAGCTCCGTCCCAATTTAAGGAGTAGGGATTATAATGGAATCCTTGAGTGGGTTACTCAAGGCGAGGATGTAGGCCAGGTTGGCTAAACCTCGTAAAAACTGTGTTTGCATTCTCTCTTCCCTTATCTTTTTAATTTCCACAACGCACTTCATTACTTACATTGCATGTATGTTTGTTGAATAATCTCACACAAACTTGACAAGTAATTGGTTAAATTTAGACATAAGGACTAAGTGGTGAATAAGTTTCAAAGAATTTTTAAAATACCCAATTCACCCCCTCCCCCCTCCTCTTGGGATTACACCTAAATCAACATTTAGTATCAGAGCAAGTTTACATAGACTTAATAGTTTATTTGTAAAAAGATCACACAGCCCATATCAATGTAACTCTATTTGATGAGGGACACTCATCCACTAGACCACTAATTTTCTGTGGTGTAAATTACACCTATTGGAAACGTGGGATGAGCATATACCTATTAAACGTAGATTGGAAGGTATGGAAAATAGTTACTAAGGGAAACCATGTTCCCATGAAAGTTATTGATAAGATAAATGTACCTAAAATCGAAGATGAGTATACTAAAGAGGACTGAAAATCAATACAAATAAATGTTACTGCAATGAACTTGCTTTTTTGTGCATTAGATGTAAATGAATTTTGTTGACTTTTTGAATTTGATCCCTGTTTTGATAATGACAAATCACAGTATCCCACTTGTGTAACTGAGTGTGAACAAGTTTATATTTCTGTAAGCACAAGTGATGAATGTAAAATGGAAGTTGTAAAGAGCACTGAGAAGAACACCAATCGGCATATTCCATGGAGCATTGAGGAGCAGAAGACAAAAAGACTTTATTTATTTTCTGGGTTGTAATAGTAATTAGGGTTGAATGTGCATACATCTTACATGATTTAAATTTGAAGCTTTACCTGACCTTAGATTGACCATAGGACCTCCAAATAACATGAAAAACTTTTTTCATAAAATGCCTAACTTATACAAAGGTTTTTAAATGGTTTTAAAGTTAAAAGAATGCAAAAACTAAATTTTTCAAAGGGGTCGGTCAACTGGCCAGTCGACCGAATGTTAGAAATGAACAATTTTCTCACTCAATTCGATCTCATATCAAATCATGTTCAACATGAAAATTGTGAAATTTTCCCATAGCTTGAGTTTGATACAATAAAGTCCAAATTGGAGTTACACAGAAAAAGTTATGGCCAAAACACTGAAACATGTCCGTAAGAGAAAAACTTCCTTCATGTTTCTTCCGTCTCATTGATGGACATTTTCTTCAAGACAAAAATCATTATCTTAAAATGTGTTCAACATAAAAGTTGTGGGACTTTCTCTTAACTTTCTATTGGTCCAAGAACATCCAATTTTGAGTTGTATAGGAAAAATTATGGCCTAAACATTGAATAGTGTCTGCGCAGAAAAGTAGAGGCCGGTCGACCGAGCCTTCACTACGGTTGACCGAAACTCGTTGATTTCAAGCCTCGGTCGATCGTACCTTGAGCCTGGTCGACCGACCTTCTCGGGAAAGTGTTCCAACGGCCGAAAAACGGCTAGTTTTCAAAATAAAAATATATTTTAAGGTCCCAACGGCTATATAACGGTCACAATGGATTTTTGCCTATAAATACAACCCCAAAACACTTGAAAATGTTGGAGAATCCCTTTATTAATTTAGTTTATCATTCTTTGATTCTCCCACACTTCTATACCCCATTTGTTCTTTAAATTCTCATTTTTCTCCTACTTTTCTTTTATTTGAAAATCATTTTGGGAGAAAATATTCTTGGGGGTTTTATGTGAAGAGGCTTGAGCATATATCATATACATATATATTGCTTGATGGCCTTCTTCTTTCATTTGTGATATGTTTTCAAAGATTAAATTTCTCCCATATTCTTTTATTTGGAAAAATATTTTTTAGAGAAATTTATTGTGAATAATGTCTTGAAGGCTTAGGCTAATATTCTTGCTCATATATTTTGCTTGAATGCCTTCTTGGGATTAATTTTATTAAGGTCAATCATTTTAAAGAAAACCCTAATATTCTCCTACTCTTATTTTGACATACATTTGTTGGAGAATTTCTTTGGGTTGTACAAGAGGGAGCCTTGAGCATATATCAATTTAATATATACTTGCTTGAGAGGCTTCTCCTTCTATTTTATAAAGGTCAATCATTTTCCAAACTCTCAAGTTTTACTTGAAAAATATTTTTAGAGAAAACTCATACTATACATGAGCTTCATTTCAAAATCATATGAGAATGCATATTAGATTTTAATGTTGTACATCTCTACTTGTATTTCAGAAGCATATTTTATGTACAAAATGATTTTATTGTAACGGTTTGGTTCATCCCGTTAATTGAACTGGGGAGTCTCAGCCCCGCAAGTGAGACCGGTTCGGTTCATCCCGGAATTGAACTGGGGAGTCTCAGCCCCGCAAGTGAGACTAGTTTGGCTCAGCCTAGTAATTGAGCTGGGGTTTTCCTCACCCCGTAAGGAGAGGATGTAAAAGGCTTTTGCTCTGCCCGGTTAAGTGAGCAGGTATAGTGGAATCCTTGGGGGTAAGCCCAAGGCGGGGATGTAGGCTGGTTTGGCCGAACCTCAATAACAAATCTGGTGTCGTTCTCTCCTTATCTTATTTAAATTCTTGCACTTTAATTTTAGCTTGTGTATGAATGTTTATTTAATGTCGAAATTATTTTCATGCACACATTTGATTGAAATAAGATACTGCACACGTGTATGTTTGCTTTTATTGTTAAACTCGCTTTACATACATGTGTACATGTTGAATGGGATATGATACTGTGGTGAATCATTGAATTGTTTAAATTAGCCAAAAAGTTTTTAAAACCCAATTCACCCCCCCTCTTGGGATCACACCAATTCCAACAAATTTAATAGGGTAATGACATGTAACTTTGCTAAATAAATTTGGGAGAAATTAAAAGTTACGTATGAAGGCACTAAGGAAATAAAAGATAGTGGGATAGACATGCTCACCAGTGAATATGAAGCATTTAAGATGACCGAAGATAAATCTATTCAGTCCACATACACTAGATTCACACACATCACAAACTCTTTAAATGCTCTTGGAAAAACTTACCCTACTTATGAGTTGATCAGGAAAATAGTCAGGGGACTACATCCAGTGTGGGAAGCAAAAGCTATGGCAATAGAAGAAGGGAGAAATCTCAAAGAGATGTTGGTAGACGAACTTATTAGATTTGCTCATCACCAATGAGCTTGCTATAAATGAGAGAAAAAGTGGGTAGAATAAGGAAAAGAAAATTACCACACTTAAGGCATCGTCAAACAACTCTAGTGAAGAAAGTGGTTCAGAATCGGACAATGACTTGGCCTTGCTAATAAAGAAGTTCAGAAAGTTCTTGAAGAAGAATAAGAAGTTCAACAGAAAATTTCGGAATTCAAAATCAAAACGAGGAGAGTCGAGCATGAAGAAAAAGAATGAAGATCCACCAACATGCTACAACTGCAGAGAGGTTGGACACATCAAGCCTGATTGGCCCAAACTAGTGAAAGCCTCCAAGAAAAAGAAGAAGGCACTAAAAGTCGGTTAGGATATGCACAACACTAGTTTTTCAGAATCAGGATCCAATGATGACGAAATTGCCAATTTGTGTCTAATGGCACATGATGACCTTAAGGTATAATCATCATTTTCATCATCTTCTTATTATTCTAGTGATTCTGAAAATGAGAATGACATGCTTTCATATGATGAACTGAAACAAGAATACTTGTACTTGATTAAAATGCTTGAGAAGAAAACAAAAAAAAAAAAATTTGATTTGAAAAGTAAAGTCAAAGAACTTTCAAACTTAGTTGAACGCCAAAATGAATCTCATGCATTTCTCACAAAAGACAAAGAATTGAAAATTGATGAGTTAGAAAAGGATTTCAAAGATAAATCTGAAATATTTGTAAATTTACTGAAGGACAAAATAATTTTGAAAAAATCCTAGGAGCTCAAAGAAATTCTCTAGAAAAGGAAGGTCTTATTTTTAATGGGAAAGAAAATATAAAACAAAGACATCTTCACATGGGATATTTTGTAAGAGAGTCAAAATCATATGTTCCAACTAAGGATTATCATAGAAATATTGTATGTTTTAAATGTAAAAGGTTGGGTCGCATAAAATGCGATTGTCCTTTCAAAAATAAAGATGTCAAAATTAAGAAAGTATGGAAGGTCAAATGGGAATCTAGTACTAACACCCCTAGACCCAATAAAATTTGGGTACCAAAGCTAGTTGTCTGATTGTGTCTTGCAGATATGCTTAAGATTATCATCCTCAAAATACAGATAGTATATGGATAGCGGATGTTCACATCACATGACCGGAGATAAAGCGAAGTTCACATCCATCACACCCAAGGATGAAGGATTTGTCACTTTTGGAGATAATGCTAAGCGAAGGATCACCGGTGTAGGTAAAGTTGGTAATGATTCATCATTAATTATAGATGATGTTTTACTGGTTAATGGTTTAAAGCACAACTTATTGAGTATAAGCCAACTGTGTGATAAAGGTTACAAAGTGTCTTTTGAACATGACAAGTGCATAGTTGAACACAAAATTGATAATAAGATACCATTCACAGCTAAGCGTCATGAAAACGTGTATACGACTAGTTTTGATAATTTAACTTCACAAAGTGTGACATGGTTTTCTACTATGAATGAAATTAGTTAGATTTGACATAGGAGACTAGGACACACAAACATGGACTTAATATCTAAACTAGTTAAGGGAGACTTAGTTAAGGGACTGCCTAAGACAAAACTCGTCAAAGATAAAATTTGTGAGGCTTGTCAACTAGGAAAACAAGCAAGAACAAGCTTTAAGAAGAAGAAATAAATCTCCACTACTAGGCCACTTCAAATGCTACACTTAGATTTATTTGGTCCAAAACCAATTCAGAGTTTATGAGGAAAATCATACGCATTTGTCATAGTTGATGAATTTTCAAGATATTCATGGGTATTATTCTTAGGTCACAAAGATTAAGCATGTGAATAATTCATAAACCTGTACAAGAAAATTCAAAATGAAAAGGGATATACTATCACTAAAATTCGAAGTGATAAGGGTAGAGAATTTAAAAATCAAGGCACGGAAGACTATTGTAATTCATTAGGAATAGCTCATAATTTTTCAGCTCCTAGAACTCCACAATAGAATGGTGTATTTGAAAGGAAGAATAGGTCTATACAAGAAATGACCAAAACTATGCTTAATGAACAAAAATTACCTAAGTATTTCTAGGTTGAGGCAGTGAACATTGCTTGCTATGTTCTAAATAGAGTTCTAATTAGACCGACACTTAATTAGACTCCATATGAACTATGGAATGGCCATAGACCAAACATATCATATTTTCATGTCTTTGGTTGTAAATGTTTTGTGCGTGGAGACAATGAACATTTAGGAAAATTTGATGTGAAATCAAATGAAGGTATCTTCCTAGGGTATGCCTTAGATAGTAAAGCCTACAGAGTATATAAAAAATGAACATTAACGGTTATAAAATCTATTCATGTAGTATTTGATGAGTCAAATCCATTCTCCAAAAGAACTGATGAAGATGAAATTGAGATAAACAAAGAACTTGAGAAACTATCCATTGAGAATGATTCAGAAAATAAAAATGAAATTAAAGAACTATCCACTGAAACTAATCAAAATAAAAATGAGGTTAATGAACCACCTAGAGAATGGAAGTACATAAAGAATCATCCCATTGATCAAATAATAGGTGAACCATTACGTAGAGTAGCCACACAATCTTCACTTAGGAATATGATGAGTCATTTTGCCTTTCTATTGCAAGAAGAACCTAGGAATGCGAGTAAAGCAATTGAGGATGAATCATGGGTGTTGTCCATGCAAGAAGAGTTAAATCAGATTGAGAGAAACAAAGTATGGACATTAGTTCCTAGACCTGAGGATAAGTCAATCATTGGAACAAAATGGATATATAAGAACAAGAAAGATGAACATGGAATAGTTGCTAAAAATAAAGCTAGACTAGTAGCTCAGAGATATAACTAAGAAAAAGGAATTGATTTTGAAAAAACCTTTGCACCTGTAGCTAGAATGGAAGTCATTCGAATGCTTTTAGCCTATGCATTTTTAAGGATTTCAAATTATATCAAATGGATGTCATGAGCACATTTTTAAATAGCTACATAAGTGAAAAAGTATATGTAGAACAACCCCCAGGTTTTGAAAACCATAAGAATCCAGATCATGTGTATAGACTGACAAAAGCCTTGTACGGTTTAAAGCAAGCTCCTAGAGCTTAGTATGAAAGGCTAAGCAGATTTCTACTGGAGAATGGATTTATTAGAGAAAAGATAGATACAACTCTATTCATAAAGTCTAAGAAAGATGGCATTCTCCTAGTTCAATATATGTAGATGATATCATATTTGGAGCTACAAATAAAGAATTGTGTAATGAATTTGCTAGTACTATGCAAAATGAATTTGAGAAGAGCATGATGGGTGAACTAAATTTCTTCCTAGGACTTCGGATCAAACAAGCGAAACATGGAATATTTATAAATCAATCAAAGTATATTAGAGATCTACTCAAAAAGTTTAATATAAAGGATGGAAAAATACTAGGTACACCTATGAGCTCTTCATTGAAATTAAATAAAGATGAACAAGGTATACCAGTAGATGTTAAGTTTTATCGTGGAATGATTGGTAGCTTATTATATCTGACTGCCAGTAGACCTGATATAATGTTTAGCGTATGTTTGTGCGCAAGATTTCAAGCTGCACCAAAAGAGTCACACTTGCGTGAAAATTGGATTATGGTATCCTAAGTACACATCTTTTGAGATTATCAGCTAGTCAGATGCTGATTTTGCGGGTAGCAAAGTGGATAGGAAGAGCACGAGTGGTACTTGTCATTTCTTGGGACATTCATTAGTCTCTTGCTTTTCCAAGAAGCAAAATTTAGTTGCTCTTTCCACAGCTGAGGCAGAATACATAGCGGCAGGTAGTTGTTGTGCTCAAACTCTATACATGAAGAAACAACTGACAGATTTTGGATTAAGTTATAAAACAATTCCTATAAGATGTGACAATACAAGTGCAATAAATATCTCAAAGAATCCCATATTACATTCACGAACTAAGCATATAGAAATACAACATCACTTTCATCATGATCATATGCAAAAAGGGGATGTGACACTTGAGTTTGTATGCACGGATGAACAATGGGCAGACATATTCACGAAACCACTTGTGGAGGATAGGTTTATCCAAATTAGGCGAGAATTAGGCCTGATGCATAGTTGAGAGGTTGCCTAGAATTACATTAGATAACATAATTTAGCGGGAGCAACGACACTTAACATTCACAATTTTTTAAAACATTTCACTTTCGACTCATTTATTTTTATTTGGTATTGCATTTTTAAGATATAAACATTTGGTAACACATTAATTACCATTTGGTACCATCATATAATCTTTGAAATTTGGCACACTGTGTATGTTCACAATGCAATTTACATCCCATAACATAGATTTATGCATTAGCAAGGGGGATAGTTGATATCAAACAGGGAAGAAGTTTTTTTTTGGTCAAATCTGATGGTTGAACAAGTTCAAAACTTTAAGACTAAAACAGGGAGAAAAATATAAGACTATGTCCACTCATGTATTAATATTATACACCTTTTTGTTGATGTCAAAAGGCGGGGAAGCAACTGACTTTAGGAAAAAATAAGAATCTAGCTTTAGGCAAAAATGGTTGACAACACAAATTGTGTAAAGGGGAGAAGAATCAGGTTATGAGAAAAATCAGGCTATAGGAGAAGAATTGACTCACTCAAAAAATGAGCAGCTCGGAAGCTATCCCAAGTATAGGAGTTCTGTCGTGTAATATTAAGCCCACAGGGTAGATCGTCTCCTCAGGGAATGCGTTTTAATCTCAAATTTTACGTTCTTCCAATCGAAATTAAAAAGGTACTGAACTCAGTTCAGATTCGGGGTTTTTCAAGATTGTTGGGATTTCTTCTAACGAATTAAATGACATGTAATTTAAAAAACCTAAAACTAACATGCACTAAATAAAAGAAAACAAGAATAGAAACCCTACGTCTACTTAAGGAAACATTGGGACACGCGTTAATAAAACTGGAAACCTAGAACATGGAACTAAAACATGCAAAAATGGAAACTCAATTAGACACAAACGCACATACTAAAATAGAACCTTTAACAAAACTACGAAAATTAAATCAAGCTTCATATTTTAAATGCAAACACAAACTCAACGAGAATTTAAAGCACGCAAACAATGATGAAATATGATAAAAACATGAGTTTTTGCTCAAACCGACCTTAACTAAACCATGCTTCAATAAAAAGACCAAATTTTGAAAAAAAAAAAAACTTCAAAACAAAAACACTCTAAATAAAATGGAATTTAAATTGAAGGAACGATAAATAAATAAAAGAAACTAAATCAAATTCTTTCAATCTAATGACAACATTAATTAAGAGAACATAAAAAAAATCAAAATTAAACTTCACTCAAGCAAATTAAAAATTACTTAACAATCATTCAAAATAAGGATTTCAAAAATCTACTAACTAACTAAATAAGAAGAAAGGAACTATTTTACTGCAATCAACAATAAAAGAAAGGAAAAAAAAATAGAGAAAAAGAAAGAGATATGTATAGCTGCTGGAGAGTGGTCGGTAGTTCTGCAGGTTGTGGAATAGAGGGCCTCTGCTGCTGTGCTTCGGGGCCTACTATTCCTGCTCGGTTGCTGCTGTCCTTTGCTGCATGTGCTGGAACAGAGGGTGGTGCTGGAGAAGCTAGTTGCAACAGCTAGTGTGCTCGGGGCCTGCTGTTGCTGCTCGGTTGCTGCTGTCCTCTGCTGTGTTCATATGAGCTGTGTGGAGTTGTGCTCGGGTTGCTTGGCCGCAGCAACAGATCCGGCTGGAGAAGAGGCTAGTACAGAGGAGCTGGGATGAGAACCAGAGGGAGAGGAAGAGCAGGGGAAGAGAGGAGAGCTTGAGGGAGAGAAAGTAAAGGGAAGAGAAGCGAGCAAGATGAAAAAAAACAAAACCAACTAAAGAAGAAGAAGAAGAAGAAGAAGAGGAAGAGGAGAGGAGAAGAGAACCCCTATGGGGCTGCTTGCTCAAGGAGAGGAAGAGAAGGAGATTTAAAGGAGGCATTGGGTGCCCTAGACCCGGATAGCACTTACCCGACCCGTTTGGAAAGGGTTGACCCGGCAACTTGATTTTTTTCATTTTTTTCATTCTCTATTCATCACAAATCTGACTCTTCTAGAGCCCGTATCTTACAAAACTCAAAACATGAAAGTTGTAGATAATCCTTTTCTATTTCTCCATAAATTTGAATAGTCTCGATCGAAACTTGGACGGAAAAGTTATGCATGAAATACGAACAGGTGTCGGTTTTGGTTCCCGGGAATTTTCCTGCGACAAAAAAATACCAAAACTTCATAAATAGTGCAATAAAGTTCAAGAATGATGATTTTGGCACTTTATTAAAATATTGTACAATTTTGGACATTTAATTAAAAATATAAATCATAAAGCTCGGGTTAAACATTCAATTACGTAGTTTCGACGCGTAATCAAGAATCAGGCTAAATAACTTGTGTATGCACATGAACATATTTCATTTGGAATTAGGCTAAATAACTTGTGTATGAACATGAGCATATTTCATTTGGCATGAGCATAGTTCACTTACTGAATATTTGATGCATTAATTGAGGGAGAGCCTTGTTAGGCGTAACTCATTTTATTCTATATTTTTACTCGTGTATTTGTAATCACCAAAAAGGGGGAGACTATTGACTCTATGAGTCCAATCCTTTTTTAATAATGACAAATCACTTGGTATTTAATCTGTGTATCGAGATTGTGAACAGGAACTATATTGAGCATGCACGGAATGTTAATAAGTCATGGAATCTATGAAGAGTAAAGCTTACACAACTTGGCAAGATCCATGGAACTCAAATTGTACAAGAATGAACATGCAAACAACAAGTTCAAGAGCGTCATGGGCATGGGTATTTAGAACTCATGTATTTACATTTTCATATGATTTAATTTGAGGCTCAAATCATTAACTAGAATGACCTTAGGACTCATACATTTCATGAACATCATTAGGGTACATTCATGGACTTAGAAAGATTTTTAAAACCCTGGAAAATATTTTTATAAAAGATTCAATAAAGAGAGCAAAATAGATTTTAGAACTAAAAAAGAAAAAATACAAGATTTAGGAACTTCATACGACCGAACTCAGCGGTCATTCGCTTGAAGTTGCCACTTCCAAAGACCAAAGTTAACCTTAGCCGTCTGAAGAATTTCTTCAGAAGACCGAAGATTAAGTTCAGTCGCCTAAAGAATTTATGGTGAAACACAGAACCTAGCAGAAGCACCTCAAAAGACTAAACCCAGACTTCAGTCATCTGAACTCGACACTTGAGTCGTCTAAACCCCAAACTTTACTCGTCTGACCTTGTGTCCAGGTTGATTTTTCGAAACTTTAAGGAACTTCAATCATCTGGACCTTTGACCTCAGTCATCTAAACTTGCGAGAAAACTTAAAAATCTAATTTTTAATGAGAGAACTCGCGATATATTTTTTGATCCAATGGTTGAGATTGATTCTAAGGGTAAGACACCTATATATTGAACATCTAAACCCTAGTTCTTTAGCTAAGATCAAAGAGAAGAGAAGAGAACATTGCTTTTGAAAGAAAATTGAGAAACTTGAGCATATAGCTATACGATTGCCTGCACTCTAGTTCATACTCATCAAATTTCAGCAAATCAACTCAGAAAATTAAAGGCGATTCATTTACACATCTTGATTTCAACTTGGTATCGAGGTTTGGTTAATCCATTTAGGCTTTTCAAGAGCTTCTCATATCATCATCCGTTATTGAGTATCATTAGAGAGATTGATCTTCAGTTTTCATATACGTATAGAGAGTTTTTTTTGACAAGTTGATTACTTGAGAAAGTTTTTCTTTGGCCATTGATTAAATAGTTATCATTCAAGTGTGTTTTTAGTTAAAGACTTGATATTTTGGATACTTCAAAACTATTTGAGTAGATATCCTTAGAAGTTCATAACTATTTATATATATATATATATATTGTATTGAGGGATATTTTTTGGTAAACTTTATATTCAGCGTTTTGATTTTTGGAATACATATTGTATATATATATTAGGTCGTATATTACAAAGATCATATTGTGGTTGAAAACTTGAGAGAAATATTGTTTTGACAAGGTGTGCTTTCAAATCTTTGCAATCTTCAAAGATGTTTGTGCATTCAAAGATTTAACCTAAGTTCTCCAAAGCATTGATTTATATAAATATTTTTGGGAGATTTGATAAAAAGGATAGTTAGTGAATCATACTCTTGCATATAACGATTATATCGTTATATTCATTCTGAGCTTCAAGTTTCATCATATGATTATGTATTAGGAATTTCATTTGTACTCACTAGCTTTGTTGGAAGCAACTTTGAGTGTTTTACAGATTTCATTGTATTCACGGTTCGGGTTGTGAACCGGATTTGAGGAGAGAGTTGTTTCTCTTGTAAGCAGCTAATTAGGAGGAAGTTGTACCTCTTGTAAGCAGCGGATTGTAAGGGAAGCTCCGTCCCAATTTAAGAAACAAGAATATAGTGAAATCCTTGAGTGGGTTGTTTAAGGTGAGGACGTAGGCCGGGTTGGATGAACCTCGTAAAAACTGTGTTTGCATTCTCTCTTCCCTTATTTTTTTAATTTTCACAACACACTTCATTACTTACATTGCCTGTATGTTTAATGAATAATCTCACATGAACTTGATAAGTAACTGGTTAAATTTAGGCATAGGGACTAAGTGGTGAATAAGTTTCAAAGAATTTTTAAAATACCCAATTCACTCCCCCTCTTGGGATCACACCTAAATCAACAGTTATACTCTCCCTTCTCTCTTTCTTATTCCTTTGAAAAACATTTTATTGAAAGAGAGCATTTATTTATGGGCATTAATTGTATTTGAAAGCATATACTCTCACTCAAGCCTTTGTTTTTTGAAAATCATTTTGAGAATCTGCTTGGAGTTTTTTTATAATATTTCCTTGATAAATATTTTAGGAATAACTCATCTTTAACTTGTGAATCTTTGCACATCTATTGCAAGATTCAAAAGTTCATTAAAAACATTTTTGAACATAAATCCTAACTTCTCCAAATACCGTTTTATTGCTAAATCTTCATTGGTGAAATTATTTGTTACAGTTAGATCTTTGAAATTCTTATTACATATTTCATATCAAAGATTGTTTTTGTAAAAATCCCCTTAAAGGCAAAACCCTAGGTTCTCCTATTTTTCATTGAATTATATTTTTGGAGAAATATTTATTTGGGGTTAAATCTTTGAAGATTTTACTACACACATCATTTTTTTTTTTAAATATTAAAAATTTATTTTGAGAAAAACACTCTTACTCTACTGAGCTTATTTCATATCATGAAAGAGTGTATTGTAGAGTTTTCATGTTGTACATCTCTGCTTTCCAAGAAGCACTTATTTTGTACAAATTATTATATTTTTAACGGTTAGGCTCAACTTGGGATTGAGCTGGGGAGTATCTACCCCGTAAAGAGACCAATTTGGCTCAACTTGGGTAATTGAGCTAGGAGGTGCACCTTCCTGTCAAAGGGTGTACGGCTTGGTTCTGCCCAAAAAGTTAACCGAGGTGTCTCCGCATCATAAGGAGAACCGGTTGTGGTTTAGCCCTATAATTGAGCTAAGGATTCTCTACCTTGTAAGGAGAACTGGTTGTGGCTCAACCCCATAATTTCAGCAGGGGAGTCTACCCGTAAGGAGAATGTAAACAACTTTTGCTCCTCCTAGCTTAGTAAGCAGGTTAGTTGAATCCTTAGGGGAGGTATGCCCAAGGCGGGGACGTAGGTAGTATTTTTCAAATCTCAATAACAAATCTATGTGTCTCTCTCTCTCTCTCTATCTCATTTAATTACTGTACTTTAAATTTTGTATGTGTATGTTCGTTCACTTATGATTATAATTATTTTGCATACACACATTTAAGTTAAATGGGATATGCTCCACATGTGTATGTTTGCACTCATAACTTAATCATTTTACATACACGTTTATATTTTGAATGAGATATGATTTGTGGTGAATCGACGCAAAGTTTAAACTAGCCAAATATATTTAAAAACCCAATTCAACCCCCCCCCCCCCTTGGGATCACACCATTCCTCATATAACTGATCTTGAATTTTTCTCATCTATTGAAGCATTGAAATTTGGATTTGGGTTGTAATCTCATATTCACATTCATATATACCTAGGACTTTCGATTGGTACAGTACGGTTGCTGATTACAATTTTTTTGTTTGTGTGATTGTAGCAAACTAATTTGAAAAGGGAAATACTTCACTAAAAAATTTTTTTTAAAAAAAATTATTGAAACACCTAATTCACCCCCCTCTTGAGAGTACACCTTTGATCTCAAAAAACTTCACAAAATAAAAATCTTGAAGGGTATGACACAAGTTAGATACGTTTGCCAGGTTTAAGTTGTGGAAAGTTGGGGTGGAATACTAGATCAAAAGGAGAATTAAATACCTCAAATCAGACAATGGGACCGAGTACGATGATTCTAGATTTGTGAAGTTTTTTGTGCAACAGGACATTAGGAGACATTTCACTATTCGTCTAACACCACAACAAAATGGTGTGGCTGAAAGGATGAAGCAAACTCTAACAAAGAGAGCTCGGTGTCTCAGTCTTAAGCCAGGGCTAGCGATGAACTTGTGGGTAGAAGCGGTTAGTATGACTTGTTTCTTGGTAAATCAATCACCAAAGGCATCACTAGAATGGAAAGTTCTAGAGGAGGTATGCACGGGAAATTAGGTAGACTATTCCGGATTGAAGGTGTTGACCTAACAAGGCTTAATCTTAAGTTTTGATGATAACAAATTAAGGATACTTAACTTGTTTGTTTAAGTAAGGTTTCAGGCTTCAAAAGTGTTTATGAGATCAAGTTCACGAGTTTGAAGAGAATGAATGATGATTGTACTTAAAGACGTGAGAAATGATGAAGCTTATTGAAGAAAGACTTGATTACGCGCTTAAACTGCGTAATTAGGCATTTTAATATGAGCATTAGGGCTTATATTTTTAATTAAATGCCTAACTACTCTCAATATTTTAACAAGGTGTCCTATTTATAATAATTGGGCTTTATTGAGCAATTTACGAATTTTTGGCATTTTTATATCATAGGAAAATTTTCGGGGGCTAAAACTAGCATCAGTTCGTAATTCACACATAACTTTTCCGTTCAAGTTTCGATCGAGATGATTTTAAATTTTAGAGAATGATGAGAAGATTATCTACAACTTCCATGTTTTGATCTTTGATAGAAACGGGTTTCAAGAGAGTCAAAACGGGCCTCGTTCGTAAAGAGAAAAATAAGAAAAAATAAATAAATAAAACAAACCTTTAAACATTGATGTGACCCGGCCATGCTGGTCGGGTCGGATCTCCTGGGTCCAAGCATGCTAAACCGGGTGTAGGGTTTTTCTTCTTTTTTTTTTATTCTATAAAATCTATTTTTTTCTTTTTCTTTGGGGCGCCCCGTATGCACCCCTAAGCCCCTCTCTTCTCCTTCCTCTGTTCCAACTCTCTCACTCTCTCTCACCCTTCTTCCCTTAACTTGGCTCTCCCCATCTCCCTCAGTTCCTTGTCCTTCCTCTGCTATGCCCCGCGCACCCTTTCACCCCCTCAGTCTCTTACTTTCCCGTGAAGCTTCTCCATCCCCTTTGCTGCTACCGTGAGCCACCCCCTGTTCCAGCCACGCACAACTGCGAAGACCTCCTCACCAACACCAGCAACCTCCCGTGAATTCTAGTAGCCACCACTAAAGCCTACTTCTTTCCTATACTCTAGCCAGCTTCTAGTAGCCACCACCGAGCCACAAACGGCCCCTCTCTACTACATAGCCACCACTCGAGGTCATCTACTCCAAGCCAACCTGCTGCTATCAAGAACCCAGCCTCACCAGCCAACAGCCACCACCGAGAGAACTCCACCTTGCTGCTACACATCCAATGCCCGAGAACCCTCTCTTTCTCTCTCTCTCTCTCCCCCTTCTTTTCTTTATACTTTTATTGAGAATTTGAATATTGATATTTTTTATTAAGTTTATTTGAAAAGTTTGAATTTTGAATGATATTTAAAGTGTTTATTATTATTGCATTTTATTTATTTACTTATTGTCTCAAGTCATTTTAGTGGTAGATTTAATTCGAGTTATTTAATTAGTCTAGTAAGGTCCGATTTGGTTCTAAAATAAAAAATAAAAAAAAAAGAATAAAATACAAAAAAGAAAAAAAAAAGAAATTAGATTAGTTGATCTTCTCAAACTTTAAATTTTTTGTCAAAGCTTGATTTAGTTTAAGGTCAAGTCTTATTAAAGTTTTCATTTTTATCGTGTTCAGTTTAGTTTAGGTTGTTAAAGCTTAATTTCTGTTTGAGTTCTTGGTTGCCCTTAAAATTTGGTCTCAATTCAATTTCTTAATTTTGTTAAAGATTCAGTTTTTATCGTTTGCGTTTGCGTTTGTGTGAGTTTCATTATTGCGTGTTTTAATTACGTGTTAAAGTTATCGTATTTTCTATTCCAAAGTTGAACGCGTGTTTCAATGTCTGCCTAATTATATGTAGGGTTCCCGTTCTTGTTATTTAATTCAGTATATGCTAGGATTAGGGTTTAATTTGCTTGTTCGTTTAATTTGTCAAAGTAAATCTAAAACAATCTTGAAAATCCTAAATCTGAACTAAGTTCAATAACTTTTTATTTTCTACTGGAAGAACATAAAATTTGAGATTAAACCGCATTCCCTGAGGAAACGATCTGGCCATTGAGTTGAATATTACATGATAGAACTCCTATACTTGGGATAGTTTTCGAGCAGCTCATTTTTAGAGCGAGTAAAGTTTTTGGCATCGTTGCCGAGGAATGTCGGTCTTAGTCTCAAATTAGTGTTTTTCCATCATTTTAATTAGTCTCATAAAAAAGAAAAGAAATAAAAAAAAAAGAGAGTTTTGAAAATAAATAAATAAATAAATATGGCTGCACCTGCACCATGCACGCTTATGGACTTTTTGTAGCTTCAATACACCAGTGCACCATCTACCACTATTTTACCTAATGAAGAACTTGATTTCATGATGTAGCACGGGAGGACGTCATTGCTATCCCAGTTCTACGGAACGAAATCTGAGTGCCCTTATCAGCACCTGACAGACTTCGAGTTAATTTGCAATATTTTTTTCTCTCATGCTAGAACTAATGAATCTACTAGACTGCGTTTATTTCTTGCCTCTTTGAAGGATAGGGCACAGATGTGGTTTAATTCATTGAGACCTCACTCTATCATTAATTGGGCTAATATTGAGTGTGAATTTATGCATATGTTCTGTCCCTCACAGAGAACTCAATTTTTGCAATAACAAATTATTCAGTTTATGCAAAAGGGTGACGAGAATTTTCGGGCTTGCTGGGCAAGATTCAAGGATTTTCTAAGTAGTTATCCACATCATAGGTTTGATCATGGAGGTTAGTTAATTTTTTGTATACTGCTTTTACCCTTGATTGCAAGCACTTTGTCCAGTCCATGTGCAATGGAGAACCCTTCAGCGAGGATCCGGATCAGGTACTATCATTCTTTGATTACCTAGCTAAAAGTGTCCCATATTGGAATATACGATACAATCAGGAACCCATGAAAGTACACCCTATCAATACAATCAGTGGGGAAGATGCATATGAGCCAACATACTACTCAGACACTTTTCTGCCTCAATATCAGCCACAACAAATCCCTTAAAGCGGTGCGCCGTTAGGACTTCTTAATGGTAGCATGACACAAATGGCGAATATGCTCCAGCAGTTCATGCAAATTCAAGTCAATCATTATAATGAATGGCGGGACACCATTAATGCGATGAGCACGCACTTGGACATCTTAGAAAAAGAGGAATTGACTGTGGAACCTCAACCTAGTCCTTAAAAATACCAGTAGCAACAACAAGTACATAATGTTTCTCTTAAGACAGCGGAGGCTGCCATCACTTCAAGAAGTAGGAAAGAAATTTCCCAATCTGATACGTTCATCACCGACAACCAGTTGTCCCGGCACCGGAAGTTACAGCTAAAACAGATGAAGTCAAAGAAAAATCAGAGGAAACAGGCCTAGAAGTGAAGCAATAAGTTAATGAGGAGGTCGATACCAATAAAGAGTACCAACCTATGATATCTCATCCTTAGAACTTGGCAACCGTGGAACTATCACTCCTGACTAAATTAAATGTCAAGGAGCCCAACGCTGAAGCAAATCTCTACAGTGGTAAGATGATTGGTACACCCGATAAAGAGGGTGAGCAGAATGGTTAATGTTTAACTTTCAATGAACCAAGTAAAACTTTTAATGCCAATGCTTCTGAAGAACTAAAGGTAACTATTCCAACAACTTTTCCTCAAATACCAGTTCGTGAAGAAGTAAATTTTCGCGAAAATATGCTGAATAGAGACAATTTCTTGTTAAAACAAGAAAGTCAATCTGCACACATATTGTCTGGTATTTTGACAAGTATTAATTCATTTTAGGCTAAATTTCGTGCAGTTATGAAGATTGATTCATTGTGGCGGCTCAAATTTGGAGACCCATAATTCAATTTATAGACCTGCACCCACCAAAGGAAATTCCTCTAAAGCCTCCGCCAGACAACTGTGATGTTTTTCTTTCCCTTCTTTTCCTCTTATTTTACCTTTTTTTTTATTTTTAGCTAATTCTCAGGTACATTTTCTTGTAGTTTAGTTTTCATTTTCCATTACTTTTCCACCCATGTACGCCCAATTTTTCTCGTGCACAGTTTTTCTATTTTCCCTATGCTTTCACATTGAGGACAATGTTCCATTTTAGTTAAGGGGGTGAACATTTGCATGTGACACTGTGCACATAAACTTGCTGGGTTTTATATTAATTTAAAAAAAAATTTAAAAAAGAAGAAAGAAAGAAAGAGTAGTGAGAAATTACACAATTATGCACTCACTTATACCCTTCACATACTTGCATATAACCTAACAATTACACACTTGAGTCATTTATGCGTAGTTTCTCTTTGTATGACTTTGTAACTCCATGAAGAATTGATTAATAGTACACTTGTGTTAATCTGGCTATATAATTTCTTATATTTACACGACATCTCACGAGACTGAATAGACACATTATGAGATATCCTTGAGCTATTTGTTGTCCTTTTGAGTGTTAATATCAAATCAGAGTTCATGGAACTCAGTTCTCTTTTTTTTTGGACGATTCTTTGTACACTAGTCTCTATTTTGTTTTTATCGTGTTCAGTTTACTTTAGGTTGTTAAAGCTTAATTTCTGTCTGAGTTCTTGGTTGCCCTTAAAGTTTGGTTTTGATTCAATTTCTTAATTTTGTTAAAGATTCAGTTTTTATCATTTGCATTTTTGTTTGTGTGAGTTTCAGTATTACATGTTATAATTACGTGTTAAAGTTACAGTCTTTTCTATTCCGAAGTTGAACGCGTGTTTCGATGTCTGCCTAATTATACATAGGGTTCCCATTCTTGTTATTTAACTTAGTGCATGCTAGGATTAGGGTTTAATTTGCACATTCGTTTAATTTGTCAAAGTAAATCTTAAACAATCTTGAAAATCTCGAATCTAAACTGAGTTCGGTAACTTTTTATTTTCGATTGGAAGAATGTAAAATTTGAGATTAAATCGCATTCCCTAAGGAGTCGATCTGGCCTTTGGGCTGAATGTTACACGACAGAACTCGCATACTTGGGATAGCTTTCAAGCTACTCATTTTTAGAGTGAGTCGATACTTCAAGGAAGTTAAAGCATAAAGACTTAGTGCTTAGAAAGTTTATTTTAGAAGTCTCATGTAAGTACTTCAAAAAATTCAATATTAATGCTTGAAGCTGTTAGGAAATATCATGGACTTAGAGACCTATTTTTAAACCATGGAAAATATTTTCATTAAGTCTAAAATAAGTTTTACATGTTTAAAGCTAAGTTTTGAAATAAAATTTTGAAGAACAATGTAGTAACCCAGGAAAAAAAATTAGGATTAATTATTAATTAATTATTATTAAATTAAATAAATAAATAAAATGAATAGTTTGGAACAAATTGAAATAAAGAGATATATAAATATATATATATATATATATATATATATATATACTAAGTTATATATGTATGCATATAGTTAAAGCTTCTCTCTTCTTCAATCCAAATTGAAATTATGATTCTTGAGACTTTCTTTCTGTCAGTAGCTCTCACACCTCCTTCTCTCTCTTATCAACAGTCTCTTCTCCGCCTTTTCTCTCTCTCCTCAATTTTTCAGTAAATATTTGGCCAATTGAAAATCGAAAAGTACCACTGGGCCCCATTCTCCGCCACTGACACTTCTACCGGAGTGGATTTATTGTAGGAGCAACATAGCCATATCTCTTGGGGTAAGGTAAATTCTCACTCTTACATCAATTTTTCTTAAATCTTAAGCCAAATTGATGATCGGACACCACCACATGAATCTAGGGATGATTCTCTACAAGTTTAGCGGAGTGGATTTCTCGTGGGATCGTCGTAGGCATAGCCCCAAAACTAGGATAAGAGGGTTATTTAGAGATTAATTGTTATTTAATTATTGCAGTTTTGGATATGCTAGAATATTGGGCATTTTGGGGTTGAAGTGTGGAAGTGAGGTTTTTGGAATACAGGGTTTAGGTGAGCACCGCAGGCAAAGTTTTGGAAACCCTGCAAGCATGGTTCAGGAAACCAAGTAAGGGGGAATAAAATTATATCAGTATTTTATTAAGGTGAACCAGTTATTTACGAGCATATGAAACCTAGTATGTATCTACATGATTTTCAGAAAAGCCTAAGTACTGCAAAATGATGATTTTGTTTAAGGTTTATATTTGGGATAATTGCTATAATATTAAATTTGTAGGGCATGACAGCAATTTTTTATAATAAATTGAATATGAATTATTGGGGTATTTAGGCTTGCATATAGGGATGTTTGTAATAATTATGGCATGATGAATGAATTATCATGTTTGATTCTTGTGTGGAAATGTATTGATATGTTCAATTCCTATGTGGACATGCATTGATGCGTCTGTGTGAATTACCTGGTGTGGTCATTCATATGCATCACAATATAACATTGGCATGAGGAGGTTTTTATATTGCCTAAATATAAATCATGATATGACATTGGCAGGCCAAGGAGTTCGTCATATTGTCATTTGTTTGGGATAGGACATTGAAGGGCTTGAGGAGCTTGTTATACTGATGTACTACGGGTAAGTCATAGGGATTGGATACTGGTGAATAGTGATGCATGTGTGGGCCACATTATATCATATGTGGATGATGGCGCATGTGTGGGCCATGTTATGTATCCTATGTGGATGATGGCGCCTGTGTGGGCCATGTTATGTACCATGTGTGGACAGTGATGTTTTTGTGGACCACGTGCAGGTAAGAAGTACGTAGGTGCCTATGTAGGCCACGTACTGATTGTGTATTTTGCTTGTGCTTAATCTTTCCCGATTCTACTAGAAATCATATAGGAACTTGTTATAAGTGGATTTATTAGATTGGTTCATCAATAATGTTGGATCATAAGACCTTTTTTACTCTGTGCCATTGATTCTTGTACGTAGTGGCTCTATGTGGGCCACGTACTGAGGACATTGGATGACGAAGTATGAAATGCATGATTTCTGTGTAGATGTGTAGTGCGCATGTGAATTTAATTATAGCATAATAATAATGGTATATCATATTGTGAATGCATGTGTGTGCATGTGACGAGATAAACATACCACCGGGGGCTTGCTGAGAAAGGCGAGTACTCTGATATGTAGTTTCTTGGTATCAGTGCAAAAGGATGCTACTGATATGGGCGGGTAATCATCCCAATCCCCAAAAATCTTCGCCTTTATAAAAATAAAGATGTGTATACTAGCGGCGAGGTAATTCTTCACTTGAGGGCTTACTAAGTAAGGTGAGTGCTCTGATAGGTATCTTTTAGGTACCAAAGTAAAGGGGAAGCTACTTGTATGGGCGAGTAATCTTCCCTATCCTCGAGGACTTTTGCATGCATAAAAATTATGTACTTGTGCATATTGGATGTGTGTATGATATTAGATGTCAGTGATATTATTAATGATGCATTTTCTCAACTGTTATTGATATTATATAAGAAAAAGTTTATTTTGATATATATATATATATATATATATATATCCACATACTATTATAATTTATTCCACCCTTACTAAGAAGTGTCTCACCCTAGTGGATTATCAACTTTTTAGGTTCTTTTGGAGATCGAGCTTGAAGGCCTGAGCTGGGATTGTATTTGGTAGTTTTATTTTTGGGGTATTTGTGAGATACTGGTAAATATACAGATATATTTGTATGGGGTTATGTTTTAAATGTTGGTTGTAAATACGGATATCTGGATGTTATAGTGTTCATTTTTAAGATGTTATATAGAACTTTGGTATTTATTTGAGGTTATATATTTATATTTTGCTGCATGTATGTTAATTATGGTATCAAAGATAAAGGATTGAATAGAGTGGCACTTGGGTCCCACCTGACGGGTTCGGGGTGTCACAAACAAGGTATTAGCAAGAGGACAGGCGATTGACATATTGTTTTGATTAATTATAAAGAAAAAAAAATTGAAGTAGTCGATTGACCCCCTAACATACAGTTGACTGACTTAACACTTGTCTTCAAAACACACTGATTTTAAGAAGCTCGGGTGACTAACCCTCGGGCCTTAGTCGATTGAGGTATATGTGTAAGTTTTGAACAGTAGTGATAAAAGTTTCCAAAATTGATTTCCTGACTCGCAAACAAAGAGGAAACTTGGGGAAAATGGTGAGAAACTTTATTACTCTATATATACTTGATATTTTCAAAAATTAAGGTAACTCACAACTCATATATGAATTATATTTCAGAAATAATATTGCTAAAAGTATTCTAAAAGAGTTTCTATGCCCTTGCCGAAGTTTCAACTAAAATTCTGATTCAATCTTTTGATCTTTTCACTCTTAAATTAGAACCCTGATGATATTATTCTGAGCTTGAATTTCTATATTGTATTTTGATTGAAGTATACTGAATTTCAGTTGTACAAATCTACTCTAACTGAGAGTATTGCTTGTACAAACAAAGTTGTTTTGTGTTTCTTGTTTTTGTTTGATGATTCGGCATTGTTGGATCGTTGCCTAGTGAGAGGGGTATTCCCGTTGGAGAGGGGACTCCACCTTGAATGGAGAGAGGTTGTAACTTCACCTGATAATGAAGTTGGAAAATAATCCTCACAGTGTATTGCTTGAGGCAAGGATGTAGGCTGCTAGCCAAACCTTGTAAAATTCTGGTGTTCCTCCCTTCTTCCCTTAATCTTTTTACATTATTGCAAGTTTATAAACTAAGTGTATGCTTATTTAATTGTTAAGAACTTGTTGGATATTGGAAAAGTGCTGGAATACTGATTTGATTATCTTTGAATCAAAGAACTATATTGGTTCTTATTGGTTGAATTAAAATTTATGATTAGGTTTAATTTCTAAATTTTTGAATATAACACCTAAGGTAAAGTCTTGTGAAAGTAATTATTCCATTGAAGGAAAGTTGCAGGGTATTGAAAATCAATCTTCTAAAATTATAAATTGATATTATCATTATTCATTATTGAAAAGAAATTCTGATTCTAAAGTTTGTTTGTCTATTGAAATATTGAAATTAGGAACTGGTTTGTTATCTTCATACATAGGATTGTTAGTTGGTTTAAGTAAAGTAGTTAATAAGAATTCTTGTGATTGTGTGATTGTATAAAATTAAATTGAAAAAGGTTATATTAAACTAAAGTTTTTACAATGAAAATTTTTAAAACCCAATTCACACCCCCCCCCCCCAACTTGGGAGTACACCTTTATTCTCAATTGATATCAGAGCCCTAGGTTGTAGTAAATCTTAAACTAAAAGCTACATAAAGATCCTTAGGGAACACATAGGTGTATCCCCATTTGGCGAAGGCCAATCTTCATCTAGACCACCTATCTTCTGCAGTGTTAACTATACCTTATGGAAACAGCGAATGAGAATATTTTTACAAACCATGGATTGGAAGGTCTAGAAAGTAGTCACACATGGTGACCTCATTCCCACTAAAAATGTAGATAACAAAGACATACCTAAGGAAGAAAAAGAATTGACTGACAATGATATGAAGATGTCGCTAGATAAATTCAAGTGCAATGAATGCACTATATTATGCTTTGGACGCCAATGGATTCAATAGAATCATGGGATGTAAATCAACTAAATAAATTTGGAATAAGCTTGAAGTTACTTATAAAGGAACGGATGACATAAGAGATAGTAGAATTGACATGCTCGCCAGCGAGTATGAGGCATTTAGGATAAACCTTGAAGAGTCTATCACTAGTATGTATACTAGGTTCACCCACATAATAAATTCCCTTATGCATTAAGGAAACACTACTCTACTTATGAAATGGTTCGAAAAATCCTTAGAGGACTTCCACCGATTTGTGAACCTAAGGCCACTGCTATAACGGAATGCAAAAATATGAAAAATACCTCCTTACATGAATTAATAGGATCGCTCCTCATATATGAGATGGCAATAAAGGAAAGAAACACTGAAGGTAGCAAAGAAAAGAAGTCAATTACTCTAAAAGTTGTAAAAGAAAGTTTTAGTGAAGAAGAAGAATATAATGAATTAGATGACAATGATATAGTCTTAATCACTTGAAGACTCATAAATTTCTTCAAAAAGAACAAGAGATTTGCTCAAAAATTCAGAGGCTCTAAAACTAATAAAGGTGAAAATAGCAAGAAAGAAACAAAGAATGAACCATCTACATGCTATAATTGCAAGAAAGTTGGACATATAAAACCTAATTGTCCACAGCTAAAGAATGACACCAAGAAGAAAAAAAAAGCTATGAAAGCTACCACATGGGATGACTCAAGGTCAAGTGAATTGGAAAATGAATCAAGCGATCAAGACGTGGCAAACCTTTGCTTCATGGTAAGAGATGATGAGGTAAATTCCTACTCTAGCTCACATAAATAATTCAGTGACAAATCGTGTAGTGACTCGAGTGAGAGTATGCCTTCATATAGAGAAATGCAAGTTAAACTATTTTCATTACATAATAGGTTCATAAAAGTATCTAAACAGAACATAGCACTTAAAGAACAGAATGAAAATCTTATGAACCAACTAGAGACATCAACTTCGGGAGAAAAAGAAAAAGACTCACTTATTGATGAACTTATGAGTAAAATCAACAAAATGTCTCATGTTCTAGTAAAGCTGCAAGTTAGTGATAAAAATACAAAAGACTTTGAAATCTGTGATCTTAAAAGTAAAGTTGAGGATCAAAGTAAAATCATTTATAACTTTTCTAGAGGAAAGGAAAACTTTGATAAACTGATTGGATTACAAAGAATGTCCTTGGATAAAGAAGGAATAGGATACAATGGAGTTGAAAACAAGAAGAAAAAAAACCTCTACATCAGTTACTTTGTCAAAGCCTCAAAACACTCTGCAAGTACATCTTCCACAAATGCATATGAACATACTACATGTTTCTTGTGTAAGAAAAGGGGGCACATAAAGTTTGAATGTCCATATAAAAGAAAACATGTCAAAGTTAAAAAAAGTATGGAGAGTCAAAACTAAAACTAAAACTAAATCAAAAAGATTTAAGAAGGCTTGCGTACCAAAAGTAACACCTTAAAACCCTTTTTGTAGGTATGTTTTAGGTCCACCCCATCGAAAGACAATTGGTACTTGAATAGTGGATTTTCAAGACATATGACTGGAGGCAAGTCCAAGTTTACCTCACTAGTACTAAAGGATGGTGGACATGTCACCTTCAAAGGCAATGCTAAAGGTAAAATAATCGGCATCAAAAAAGTCGATAAAGAACCCCCCCTATAAACTTTGGAAAGGAAGAAAACCAAACATTTCTTACTTTCTTTTATTTGGATGCAAGTGCTTCATTTTGAATGATAAAGAGGACTTAGCAAAATTTGATGTGAAATCAAATGAAGGAATCTTCTTAGGATATTCAGTTAATAGTAAATCCTTTAGAGTCTACAACAGAAGGACCCTCTCAATCATAGAATTAGTCCATGTAGTGTTTGATGAGGCAAATCCATTCTCCAAACCATCTGATATTGAGGAAGCTAAAATTAAACAAAGACTAGAAGACTTAGAAATTCTAGAAGTAAAATATGAAAGTAATGAATCAAGCTCATCTTTAGATGATAGCTCTCTAAATCAATCCGAATTACCTAAAGAATGGAAATCTGTAAGGAATCGCCCAAAGGATCAAATCATCAGCGAACTGTCACGAGGAGTATCCACTAGATCTTCATTGAAGAATATGTGTAATCATTGCACGTTTCTATCTCAGAAGGAACCCAAGAACATAAACAACGCATTAGATGATGACTCATGGATAGTAGATAAGCAAGAAGAGTTAAATCAATTTGAGAGAAATAGAGTTTGGAAGTTAATTCCTAGACCCACTGATCACTTAGTAATCAGCACCAAATGGGTGTTTAGGAATAAGAAGGATGAGAACGGCATCATAGTGCGTAACAAGGCTAAAGTAGTAGCTCAAGGATATAATCAAGAAGAAGGAACATATTACGATGAGACCTTTGCTTATGTAGCAAGAATGGAAGCAATTAAAATGCTACTAGCCTATGCATCTCACAAAAGCTTTAAACTTTATCAAATGGATGTGAAAAGTGCATTCTTAAATGGATTTATAAATGAAGAAGTATATGTAGTACAACCTCCAACATTTGAGGATTTTCACTATCCTGCTCATGTGTTTAGACTAACAAAAGCCTTATACGGACTAAAGCAAGATCCCAGAGCTTGGTATGAGCGTTTAAGTGGCTTTTTATTGGAAAATGGTTTTTTAAAAGGGAAAATGGATAATACTATCTTTATTCAGTAAAGACAAAGATATGCTCATCATTCAGATCTTAGGTGCTATAAATGAAGATTTATGCAAAGACTTCTCAAAATGCATGTAAGATGAGTTTGAGATAAACATGATGGGTGAGTTGACATATTTTCTTGGTCTTCGGATCAAGCAAGCTAAAATTGGGACTTTCGTAAATCAAGCAAATATATAAGAGACTTGCTTAAGAAATTTGATATAGAAGGTGGAAAGCCCTTGGGGACTCCAATGAGTACTTCTATAAGCCTTGACAAAGATGAGCAAGGAAAGCCAGTAGATATGAAATACTACCGAGACATGATAGGTAGTCTACTTTATTTAATAGCTAGTAGACTGCGCATTATGTTTAGCATCTGTATGTGCGCCCATTTTCAAGCAGCCCCTAAAGAATCTCACCAAATAGCTGCTAAAAGGATATTAAGATATTTGATAGGTACTATTGACTTAGGTCTATGGTATCCTAAAGATACAGGCTTTAAGATAATTAGATATTCAGATTCAGATTATGCCAGATGTAAAATTGATCAAAAAAGTACTAGTGGCACTTATGCCAGATGTAAAATTGATCAAAAAAGTACTAGTGGCACTTGCCACTTTCTAGGACGATCACTTGTGTCTTGGCTCTCCAAGAAACAAAATTCGGTGGCACTATCTACTGTAGAAGTAGAGTACGTGGCAGCAGGTAGCTGTTGTGTATAAACACTTTATATGAAGCAACGGTTAAAATGATTTCAATTTGGAATATTCAGTTGTACCAATAAAATGTGATAATACCAGCACCGTAAATATCTCCAAAAATCTCATATCTCATTCTAGGACCAAGCATATCAACAATATACATCACTTTTTAAGAGATTATGTGCAAAAAGAAGATATCATACTTGAGTTCATAAATACAAATGATCAATGGGCTGACATTTTTACAAAACCTCTTTTAGAGGATAGATTCATCTCAATAAGAAGAGAATTTGGCTTTTTCAATAGTAGAGAAGTAATTTGAAAAGGAAATTGGATGAGTGTTTGAGTTAGGAAGAAAGTCATAATACTGAAGGCCAAGGGACTAAAAAATTACCCTCAATGACTGAGCACTCTCTAACTTACCATTTTTTCAAGTTTAAGCTCATCAGTCAACTGACACCTTGAGGTCACGTGTTTGACTCTCTACAGGTGTGTGAATTTTTGAAGAAATACATAGGTCAGGTAACTGACTCTTCGAGCACAGTCGACTGACCCACGGGAGTATAAATATTAACTGTTCATAAAAACCCTAATTTTTCTCTCCTCAGTCTACTGACCATGCTTCTCTTTTCTTCAAAACCCTTTCTCCTTCATCCACGATTATTCCCACACAAAAAATCTTCTGATTAAACCTTGTGTTGGCCTAACAAGGTCTTTCAATTGGTTTTGGTGATAACAAACAAAGGATGATTTAACTTGAAAAAGGTTGAGTTTTGGTGTTTCAGGAAATATGGATCAAGTGTGGTTCAAAGCAAAGTGTTTCAGGAAATATGGATCAAGTGTGGTTCAAAGCAAAGTTCAAATATAGCCCAACTCAAGAAAATTGTTTAAAGAATCTCAAGAGTAAAGAGAACTCAAGCATGAAGGCTTAGGAAACATATTTGTAAGTATTTCAAAAGGCAAAATATCATTTGAAATATATTTTGAAGTTTTTTGAAAGAGATTATAAATATTTAAAGACCTATTTAAATATATTGAATTGAGTTTTTATAAAGATCATGGGAGAGAAAAATAGTTTTAAAGAAAGACATTTTATAAAACAGATTTTTAATAGTTCAGATGACTGAACTTTTCAGTTCAGATGACTGAAGTAGAGACTTCAGATAACTGAACTTTAAGTTCAGACATATGAAGAATTACTTCAGACGTCTGAAAATTAAGTGCAAACGTATGAAGAATTTACAGAATAGGCAAAGAGTTTCAGTAGCAAGTTCAGACGTCTGAACTTGCGACTTCAGACATCTGAACCTGCGACCTTAGACGTCTGAACCCTGACTTCAGACATCTGACCCTATATCTAGTTCTATTTATCAAGGGTTTCAAGAACTTCAGACGTCTGAACATTGTTCAACGGGCAAAAATTTTAAAACTCTTATTTTTAAATTGTAGCCGTTTGAAACCCAAATTTTCTAATATCTTGGAAAACTTTTTAAGGAAACTCTTGCAACAAGGAAACCTACTTAGAAGCCTATAAATACATGGTTCTTGTGAATCAAAAATCTATCCCAAGCATTGAAATTCTCTCAAAGCTCTCTTGCTCTCAAAATCTCTTTTACTCGATCTCTTGCAAAGCTAAAAGAATTGTTGTTCTAATCTTTTGTTCATCAAATCCTGAAGAAATACTGATTTCTCATCTAGAGAAAAGGATTTTGGTGAATTCTTTGAAAATGTTCAAAAGTTTATTTCATTCTTGATATTTTATCTTTTGAAGTACATAGTTTTGATTTGTACTAATCTGCTCTTTGTGTGAGCTTCTCTTGTACACCAGATTTTGATATTTCTCTTGTAGATTTTGGACGATTCTAGGTTCTTGGAACGTTGACCAAACAAGAATATATTGTTTGGAGAAGGTGGGCTCTAGCCTTGACCAAAGGAGTGGTTGTAAACAAGTGTTGTTCCACCCGGTAACGGAATTGCTATAGTGGAAACCTTTGGTATTTTGCCCAGGGCGAGGACGTAGGCTGTGTTGAAGCCGAACCTCATAAAAAAATCTTGTGTCTTTCTCTCTATTTTATATACTATACTTGCTGTGTTGTTTGATTTCAAAGTGCGGGTAACAAGTTCCAAAGAGAAAGAAACCAATACTCTTGGTATTTAGAAAGTACGTTTCGATTAACCGTTTGAGGAAACCTAAAAGGGAGTACGTTAGTTAATCTGTGGAAATCTTAATCAAGAGAAGCACATACTAAAAGCTAATTCAAAGAAGGCGATAAACATTCACTAGGAAATCAACAAAAGCAAAATTATCCTTGATTGAGTGATTGAATTATCTTAGCTTTATTGATTGTCTTGTTCATTTAAATTACAAGTATTCTAAAGTGTGCTTATAAATTATCTGTTGTGCTTTCTTGAGTATCTTAAGAAAAAGATTAAAAAAAAATCATTGAAATTAAAAAAAGATTCTAATTCACCTCCCTTTTGGGAAGCTATTCCTAATTTCACCTTGAAATACATCTTCCTACGTCGTTCCAACCTTATTTTTAAGGATTTCACCGTTCATTTTCTCCACAACCATGCTAAGAACAAAATTACGGCAAATTGAGGTTCTACCTCTAGGAAAGATGACAACAATAGCATCGAGCAATGGCTAGTGACACCCCATTCCAGGCTACTTCATTGGGACCATATTTGTGCTACCAAACCCATATATGGTAAGATTCTAAACGTTGCATTTTTTAAAGAAGTTTTTCTAGTTATTTTGCCTATGTTCAAAGCTTTAGGTTGGAAAAATTTTATCACATATCAAGTAAAGGGAATGTATCCAAATTTTGTTAAGATTTTTTATGCAAATATGATAAAAGGGGACACTGTGACCTTGACTCAAGTCATGGAGAAATCATTTCCAATCACTCCCCAAATCTTAGCTGTTGTTCTAAGAATTAAAGCAGGAGAGTTTGAGTGTCCACCTCTTGGCCAATCATGGATTATGGCTCAAGATTTCACCCTGAGGAATTTCTACCTTTGGTTATGACTACAAACCCTGTCTACTTTGGTCATCTTCCACTATACAATCAACAAAACTTGAAGATTCAAATTCTTCCAAATTTTTTCACTTACAATATCTTGTGTAGGATAGGATCACATGACCAAGTCTCCTATCTTGATTGCTTTGTCATTTGGTGCCTACTAAAAGGGAAGAAGCTTGACTCGCCAAGCTTAATCATGAAATGGATGATTTCAAGAGAAGAAGCCCGTAGAGTAATTCTTCTGTATGGCAGAATTCTAAATCTCATCTTCGACCATCTTGAAGTAACCACACCATCCACCTTGTTTATCAAGCAATCCATTATGACGTGTTTTCTTCTACCATAATTAAAAAAAATGGGGTATGAAAGACATGACCAGGGTTAGTTTCACAAAGGTGGTAGGAGATGTAGACAACCTCTTGAACCACAACAAGTTGCTCCTTAAGTAGATGGTACGCCTTCCTGGTTTTTTTCCTATTAGCAGCAGATGACTAATCTTCGTGATGAAGTACGTATAGGTTTTAGTTCTCTATAATTGAGTTAAACTTCTATTAACCATCGACTTGGCTAAATTGAAAATTATATGGCTAATTAATCTTCTTTAAAAGGCAAGGCTCCCATGGAGACAAGCTCGGGTGATAATGAAGATGAAGCTGATGATGATGATGAGGAGGAAGGAACTGATACTAATAATGCAGCTGATGCATAGTTATTTTTGCTCAATGAACAATCTTGGATTGTAATATGCATTTGACACTACTTTTTATGTTTTTCTTCTTATGTTTTTAGGGTTTCCACATGCCATTTTGATGATTCTTGACTATCTTATTGTGCATGATGAATGATTTTTTTTTTGGTTATCATAACGAATGATTTATTTTAGTCCTTATGATGGTTGCATGATTTACACTTTGCACACGATTCTTGTTATCTTTCTCTTTTTGATTAATGTCAAAAGGGGGAGAAGGTTGGGCAAAACTAAGCATATAAAGAGGTTTGATTTTTTATTTGAGCTGAAACGTGTTATTTGATTTAAGCTGAAACTTAAGTTTGGGAAAAACTGAGCATGAAGTTGTTTGAGCTAAGCACCATTATGAGCATGAAATCTGATGATGAAATCTGATATTACTGATATTAAATTATGCTATGAAACTTTATGAATTAAATTCACAATTTATTGAATATGGTATATATGTCATTCAAGGGGAGTTATAATTAATAAATGATGATATCTTGATATTTGTCCATTGCTGAAAAGACAACATGAATTCTGATATGCAATCTCATTACTCTACACATCTTGTTAAGAATATGCTTATTGTAAGGGGAAGTGTTAACCTTATAGGTCATACCCTGTTTTGATTATGATAACTATTCTGGTATTTAATGTCTCTCAAGTTTGTGTACAGATTCTTATTAGCAAAATTATATGATGGCACGAGGTGACTTGAAGAATAAAGACCCAGAATAGTCATTTATTGTATTTAATATTAAGTTTAATTCGGGTTTGTAATAGTAAAGTAGGAATTGTCTGTAAAAATTGATGTGCATCACGCATGGGATTATAAGCTCAAAACCATAGAGTGACCTTAGGGATCGGTCGACCGATGCCAGGTTTTTAGGCGTACTCTCAAAAGACCTTAAAAAGACCATAGGTCTTTGCACATACACATAAGATGTCCCCAAAAACACATATATTATCAAGGGAATTAATTGAAGCAAAGCTGGACTTATAAGGTAAAATCAGTGAGGCTTTGGGCGACTAAACTATGATGTTCAAAACACTTCGGGCAACCAAACCACTGACTAGTTAGAATGTTGACTTTTTTTCGGGCGACCGAATGAAAAGGAACGTACAGTCTTCGGTCAACTGAACCATGATTTTGATTTTTCCACCAACTCGATAGCCCGAGCTTCACGTTCAAAAATGTCTCGGGCTACTGAACTCAATAGCAGGCGATCGAACCTCGGATAGAGTGGAAATTGCCTTCGATCAGCAAACCGAACCCACACTCAGGCAACCAAACTTTCAAAATCAACTTTTTCCATTGTGTCTATTCGGGCGACCGAACCATGGGTCAGGCGCCCGAAACTCTCGGGTTTTTTTAATTTTACTGAGGTTAATTGGGGTTAAAACAGGGTTAATTTTGTTAACTCTTAAAACAATTTTAATAATTCCCCTGTTGTTCCCAACGGTTGTAATTCTTCCCATGTCTATAAATATGAGTTCATTTGCTCAATTAAGACAAGATTAGGGATTTAATTAGCAACAAAATCCTCTAAAATTTCCTAAGCCCTATTTCTTCATACAAACCCTACACACTCATATACTACCATTCTTTTGAGAAACCAAGTTTTGTAAGTGTTTATACATTCCCATTAAGCGAGCAATAGTGGTAATCCTTGGGCTTGCGAGCTAAGGCTGGGACATAGGCAGTATTGGATGAACCCCAATAACATATCGTGTATGCACTTTACATTTCAGCACTTTATATTTACTGCACATGTATGTTATTATCAATTGTCGGTAAATGATGCGCATGATTTAATTTCCGCACATTATTTTTATCTGCGCATTTGGAATTACATAGACAGACCTTAGGTTGTGTATATACTACTGTTGGATAGTTTAACCTAGGAGATAAATTTTTAAATTTCCAATTCACCCCCCCCCCCCTCCCTCTTTGGGAATACACCAAAGTCAATAGGGAGCCTTATTAAGGCTTACTCACTTTTGTTCTTTATTTGTCATCATAAAAAAGGGGGAGATTGTTGGCCTAACAAGGCTTAATCTTAGGTTTTGATGATAACAAATTAAGGATACTTAACTTGTTTGTTTAAGTAAGGTTTCAAGCTTCAAAAGTGTTAATGAGATCAAGTTCATGTGTTGAAGAGAATGAATGACGATTGTACTTAAAGACATAAGAAATGATGAAGCTTGTTAAAGAAAGACTTAAAGATGGATACAATGAATGGAAGTTATAGCATGAAAACTTAGTGCTTAGAAAGTTTACTTTAAAAGTCTCTTGTAAGTACTTCACAAAATTCAATATTGATGCTTGAAGTTCTTAGGAAATATCATTGACTTAGAGACCTGTTTTTAAACTATGGAAAATATTTTCATTAAGTCTAAAATAAGTTTTACAATTTTAATGCTAAGTTTTGAAATAAAATTTTGAAGAACAAGGTATTAGTAAGAGGACAGGCGATTGATATTTTAACATCAAGCAACTGACATATTGTTCTAATTAATTATAAAGCAAATAGAATTGAAGCAGTCGACTGACCCTCTAATATACAGTTGACCGACTTAACACTGGTCTTCAAAACATGTTGATTTTAAGAAGCTCAGACAACTGATCCTCGGCTCTTAGTTGATTGAGGTACATGTTTAAGTTTTAAATAATGCTGATAAAAGTTTCCAAAATTGATTTCTTGACTCCCAACCAAAGAGGAAACTTGGGGAAAATGGTAAGAAACTTTATTACTCTATATATACTTGATATTTTAAAAAATTAGGGTGACTCAAAACTCTAATACGAATCATATTTCTAAAATCATATTTTTGAAAGTATTTTGAAAGAGTTGTTGTGCCCTTGCTGAAGTTTCAATTGAAAGTCTGATTCAATCATTTGATCTCTTCACACTTAAATCAGATCCATGGTGATATTATTTTGAGCTTCAGTTTCTATATTGTATTTTGATTGAAGTATACTAAATTTCAATTGTACAAATCTGTTCTAATTGAGAGTATTGCTTGTAAGAACAAAGTTGTTTTGTGCTTCTTGTTTTTGTTTGATGATTCAAGATAGTTGTTTCATTGCCTAAAGAGAGGGATAAGCCGCTGGCCGAACCTTATAAAAATCTGGTGTAGGCCGTTGGCCGAACCTTATAAAAATATGGTGCTCCTTTCTTCTTGCCTTAATCTCTTTACATTATTGCAAGTTTATAAACTGAGTGTATGCTTATTTAATTGTTAAGAACTTTCTGGATATTGCAAAACAGCTAGAATACTGATTTGATTATGTTTCAATCAAATAACTGTGTTGGCCTTACAAGGCTTAAAATCTTATTATCTTATTTTGATACTAACAAACAAGTGAAATTTAATGTATTTGTGTGAGTAAAGTTATTTCAGGGCTCACATATGAGAAAGTAAGGTGAAAGTGCTCACAAGGATCAAATGAAACTTAAATGAGTCAAAGCATGGATTTAAAGATGATATATGAAACCTTGAAGAATATGAGGACATGAATGAGTTGTTGAAAGCCAAGGCATATTAAAGTCCAAAGAGCCAAATAAAGGCAAAGTGATAAAGCTTAAAGAATATGGAAGCTTGAAGAAAATATGAACTTAAACCAAAGACAAAGCATGAAGACTCAAGAACTTAGAATGTTAATATCTTAGAAGTCTTTATGTAAGTGTTTTAATGTTTAAAATATCGTTTGAAATATTTTGAAGCTCATAGGTTAATTTCTTAGACCTAGATACCTTTTAAAATACCTGAAAAATATTTTTATAAGGTAAAAAATTATTTTAAAAAAGGTTAGAATCATTTTTGGAATAAAAAGCACCAAAAAGAGTTTTCCCAAATGCTGTCAGTTTTTATACAGTCGCATTGAGGTGAATATTTCTCTATCAAAAACTCATTATTTTAAAAATTGGTAAACATGAAAGTTTTAGGTTTTTATTTTAGCTTTCTTTTGACACCAAGAACACTAATTTTGAGTTATATATAAAAAATTATGGCCAAAACATTGAAGCGAGGTCACTGCGGTCAGACATCTGAACACTGTTCAACGGGCAAATTTTTTAAATTTTAATATTTTAAAATATAGCCGTTTGAGCTCCAAACTTTATAAAAAATTGGGAAACTCTATAAGGAAACTTTTTCAACATGGAAACAAGTTTGAAAGCCTATAAGTACATGGTTTTGCAAATCAAAACTCATCAAAAAATTGAAAAATCTGCTTGTAAAGCTGAAAGCACTCTTGTTCTTCCAAAGCTCTCTTGTTCACTCATTGCAAAACTATTTTGCTGAGATATTCTGAAGTGCTAATCCTTCCTCCTCTGAATTTCTACTACTAATCCTCATCTAAGAAGGATATTAGTGAATTCTACACTTGAGCTTCATTGTATTTCATATTGATATTTTACATTCAAGTATATAGTGCTGAAATTGTACTAACTTACTCTTTAAGAGAGTATACTTGTACACAGATCTTATCTTGTATTTCTTGTAGTTCTTTGACGTTCCAAGGATTGTTTGGATCGTTGGCTAAGCAAGGGGATATTGCTTAGAGAGGCGGGCTTTAGCCTAAAGGAGTGACTGAACGAGGGAGTATCGTTTGGAGAAGGTGGGCTCTAGCCTTAACCAAGGAGGTTGTAAAGGTTTGTTCCACCTGTCAACGGAACAGATTTAGTGAATCCTTTGGTGGATTGCCAAGGGTGAGGATGTAGGCTGGGTATAAGCCGAACCTCGTAAAAATCTCCATCTCATTCTCTCTTTCCCTTACTCTTTATTTTCAGCATATTTAAATTGCGTGGATGGTTTATTTGATAATCATATATACTACGTAATATTTGGAAATCAAACAAACTTAAAGTTAAATTTTGATTTGAGTTGCGAAAATCGAAAGGGAGTACGTTGGTTACACTATATCTTGCGGAAACCTTACGGGAGTACGTTACTTGATTAACATCCCAAAGATAAATTTACCAAGAGTGTATTTGAGTTCTAAATATTTGGAAAGAGTGATTTGATTCATCTATACAAGGCTTTACATCAACAAGCATAAATTCTCATTCACTACAGGGTTTGATTCAAATTTGGAAAATATAAACAAACAATCATCTTGAGTTGTTATATTACATAAGTGTTGTGTATTGGCTTGTTTGTTTACTTTATAATTTTAGTTGATTGGTTTGGTTGAATGATTGGATGTTTGTATGGTTAAAAATTAAGTAAAGAAACTAAATTCTTGAGTGCTTAACAAATTAAACAAATCAGTCACGAATTGGTTAAAAGAAATAAAATAAGTTTAAGAATTCTAAAAAAGAATTAAAAGAAATTTTAAAAGCCAATTCACCCCCCCCCCCTCTTGGGAAGCTATTCCTAATTTCAAACTGTATTGGTTGTTATTGGTTGGATTAAAATTTCTAATTAGATTTAATTGTTGAATTTTTGAATATCATAGCTGAGGTAAAATCTCGTGAACTTAATTATTCCATTGAAGGAAAGTTGCAAGGCATTGAAAATCAATCTTCTAAAATTATAAATTGATATTATCATTGTTTATTATTGAAAAAGAAATTCTAATTCTAAAGTTTGTTTATCTATTGAAGTATTAAAGTTAGGAATTGTTTTGTTGTCTTCATTCATAGGATTGTTGGTTGGTTTAGTAAGGTAGTCAATAAGAATTCTTGTGATTGTGTGATTGTATAAAATTAAATTGAAAAGGGTTATATTAAACTAAAGTTTTTACAAAGAAAATTTTTAAAACCCATTTCACTCGCCCTCTTAGGAGTACATCTTTATTCTTAGAAGGTACTTGGTTGTCCAACCTATGTTCAAGTGTCTAGTGAGGAAAGATCAAAGGTTGACTGATGCAAAGTCTAGACATTGCATCTTTTTGGGGTATTAGAAAGGTGTGAAGGAGTTCAAGCTATGGGATCTAATGGCAAATAAGGTGGTGATCAGTATAGATGTAGTTTTCAATGAAAAAGTTATGGTGAAGCGTACTCAAATAGATGATGATGAGAAATAGGAGCCAAAAAACTAAAGCAGAGATGAGCATGTTGTGCAGGCAGAGTTAGAAACTCTGGGCAATGATAATGATCTTGGTCCCTCGATTGTTGGGAGTTTTAGCTTGGGAAACTAGCAAGTCAAGAGTGTTCGTATACGGTGCTCTAGACGCACTATCAGACCACTGTCCAGATATGGATTTGATGATCTGGTATCTTATGCTTTCATTACCAGTTGCAAGGATCTAACTACTTTTCAAGAGGCAATGCATGGCTAGGAGAAAAATAGGTGGATGGGTGTTATGATTAAGGAAATGGAGTCGCTACATAAGAATCAGACTTGGAATTTGGTTGTGCTTCCATATGGGAAGAGAGCGATAGGGTGCAAATGGGTATATTGGAAGAAAGGAGCAATTTAAGAAAAATAAGGAGAGAAATTCAAGACACAACTAGTGGCCAATGGGTACTCATAGAATAAGGGAGTAGATTATGATGAGATCTTCTTACCTGTGATCCGACACACTTCCATTAGGGCAGTGTTAGGATTAGTAGCCCATTATAACCTACATTTGAAACAAATGGATGTGAAGGCAACATTTCTCCTTGGTGACTTGGAGGAGCAAATCTATATGGTACAGCTAGAGAGATTCAATCAACCCAGGCAAGAGCACTTTGTTTGTAAATTGATGAAGAAGTCTCTCTATAGGCTGAAATAGTCTCCAAGGCAATGGTACAAACTGTTTGATTTCTATATGATCCAAATATGCTACAGGAGGTGTGAGAATAATTGTTGCATGTATGTGAAGAAGCTTGATGACGGTTCTTTCATTTTCTTATTGATGTATGTTGATGACATGCTAATAGCTGCGAAGGACTTACCTGAGGTAAATCAGTTAAAGATTCTATTGCATAAAGAGTTTGATATGAAGGATATTGCCATTGCCAAGAAAATACTTGGGATGGAGATTTGTCGGGACAGAATTATGGGGAGGTTGTGGTTATCTTAGGGCGATTATGTAGAGAAGGTGTTAAAAAAGTTCAGTATGACAGATGCTAAACCGGTATGTACACCTCTAGCGAATCACTTTAGCCTATAAATTCTACTATTGGGAATTATAATTTTCATTTTATTTTATATTTTTATTTTTATTTGTAATTATTTTTTATATTTTTTTTAAAAAAATGTATCCGAGACCCTTTTGGACACTTAACTAAGCCATTAGAATAATGGATCCACCTCTCTACCTTTTTTCTACTAAAATATCAAGGTATTATATCAAATGGAACATCGCGAGCCCCAAGACTCGAATTTTGACCATTTAATCAATAGAGCCTTGAGTTTATTATGTATAATAAAATTTTATGAAATATTTTTAAAATAAAAAATAGATACCTAATCATGAAACCCTTCTTTATATTTATTGTAATTAAGTAGATATAATTGGATAATGGTATACATCGATACAAATCGACATGCATGGATGATAATGATGATAATATATATATATATATATAAAATAGGCAATCATGGTAAGAAGGATGCCAAAGCAGTCTTCACAAGATGATTTGCGATGATAAGACTTGTCTTCTCCGTAGGGTGGAAAGAATCCCAAAACACATATTTGCTTGCATCTGTGCAGGTGAAGGGATTCAACCGATCGCACATATAACCCATCTCGAACATCCCAGTTGCGCAACATGCTGTTTCAACCACGTCAAAACCTGCAATTAAAAAAGATTATAAGAGCACGTAAATTTGAAAAATTAATGAGCCATATTTTGTAATTCTTCAAGATTTTAAAACTTAATTAACTAGCTATAAATTTCTTTTCTTTTCTTTTTTGTAATGTTTTATTTATTATTCATTCTTAATTTTATCGTTGGGTGGGGAAGGGTATGGACTAGTAGAGTACCAAATCCACTATAAAATTGTATTGAAATTTATCCAAATCCACTAAAATTCAAATCTAAGGTATGAATCCAAATTTCAAACACAACAATATAATAGAAGAGCCAAAATCTACTTTCCACTCCACATTTCACTTCTCTTCTTTTTCTCTTCTCCCTTTTTGCTCAATGAATCAATCAATGTCAACCAAGAAAGAGAAAAAAAAAAAAAAAAAAAAGTTTAAAAGAGTTTTATATCAAAACTTCATTAAAACAATTACTGTGTCACGACTAATTAGTTAAAGTCTTTTTATAAGTACTTAACTCATTAAATTCTAGCATATCAAATATTGGGTTAATTAATACCATTATTAATCCTACCTAATACATTCCATTCTTCAACAAATTTCTACCTGTGAGAAATTTTTTAGATATCACATACAGCAAATGGATTCCACTTTTGAATGCTTCTAATATTAATAAATATAAAATCCATTTACCACATATTTAACATTTAAAAAATAAATATAGAAGCCATATATAATTTTTCCCTTTCTGCAAACGACATTAATAATTGCCATTACCAAATTAAGCTTATTACTCACCATATAAGGAGGGCTTCCTTATGATCTGCATGAAAATGTCGTAGGTGTTGGACAGCACCACTTTCATGCCAGGCAGCTCCCCGTTCAGCTTCCCCACTAAACCCTTCAGCTTCCCGTTAAACTCCACGGTCACCTTGTTGTACTCGTCCACGCACTGCCGTCCGGTCATGATGTTGGTGATTCTCTCCAGCGGCAAGCACCCCATGGGAGGAACCCCTCCCAGCGACACCTTCCGTGCTCCACGCACGTAAAGCTCCCTTATGAAGTTTCCGGCGATTCCGGCCAGGAAATCCTCGTACCGGCCGACGGGGAGCTGGGATTGCCGGCCGGAGAATGAGTAGTAGTTCTCCAGAAAGTCGTTTGTCCCCATGCTCATCAGATACAAGGAGTCGCCGAATATTTCATTGGCCTTGTCGTTTCCGAGATAGGCTCTCAGTTTCTTCTGATACTCCTCGTAGTACTGCAGTTGCCTCCATAGAGGTATCACTGACTGCAAAGTGGTGCCAGGAAATGCATTTGACTCAATTCATCCATTAACTCAACAAGGGGCAGGGGGTTCAATTTGCTGGGCAGATAGATAAATATGATAAATTAGCTAGCTAGGGTTGTTCTTTGAGAAAAACATATATAGTTAAGCTCCCTTTGAAATTTAAAAAATATTTAAAAAAGAAAGAAAAATATTTTAAAAATTTATATTTATATGTTTGATTATTAAGAAAGTAAGAAAAAAAATTAAAAAAAAATATCAAATCTATGAACAAAATTGTGACTTTTTATGCCATTAATATTTAATTTTTATTAAGTTTAAGTCATATTAAAATAAAGTTTCATTTTTTATAGTAATTAATAGAGAAGAAAAATATAAAGGAAATTAAATTTCATAATTATTTTTCTTTTGTTTCTTTTGTCCAAATAAAATTCTTGATCTAAACAAACCCCTAAAGTAGGGAGTAAATATCCATTTAAATGAAGAATTTTATTTCATAAGAAAAAAAGGAAAGAAAAAGCAAAAAGAAATTTATTTCTTATTATATTTTCTATCTATATATCAAATACTATTAAAAACAAATTTTTGATCTAATTTGATTAAAAATTTAAGAAAAATCAAATATTGAGGATATGTCATAATTTAAAATTATCTTTTTATGTTTGATTTGATATATAATTTGTTTTATTTTTCACCTTTTTGTTAAGCAAATATTTAGAAAAAAAAAATAGTGAATTCATTCAAAATTTTCTTTCCTTTTGTTGAATTTATGAATCCTTCCTGTTTTGATTATGACAAATCCAATAGTTCTTACCTTTGCATTGAGCTTATGAACAGGATTAACTTTTAGCACGCATGAATAATAAGAACACAAGGAAGCCATAAAGACTACAAAGATTACATCATATGTTGGCATTGGAAGAGCGAAAAGAATGAAGACTACCTTTGTCTATTGAATTTGCATTCAATTTTTTGTCTTGAGTTTGTAATTTTATATGATCTATAATAATTAATGCATCGCATGCATGATGGGTAAAATAAGTTCAATGACCATAGATCGGCCTTAGGACCCCTATGCACTTAATGAAAATTCTCTTTAGGCTAAAATGTTACATTTACATAAATAGGGAAAAAATTTAGGGTCAAAATTAGGGTCAACATTCTACTTGTAAATAGCCCCAGTCGACCGAACCAAACTAGTAATAACTAGCTTGGTTGACCGAACACATTGTTGGCTGAAAAGAATAAGCCTCGATCAATCGAACCCCAGGCAGTGTAAAAGCCTTGGTCGACCGAACCGATCAAAAGTCAACATGTTGACTTCACACGATCGACCATTTTGAAATGAACGGATCATCCTAGGTTTACCGAACTGAAACGTGTCTTGACCCTCCAACCATTCGACTAACCAAATGTATAGTTCATTTTGGCCATGGTCGACCAAACCTAGTTGAATAGCCGACCATCCTTTGTATTGGTCAATCAAGCCCACGAAGGGGTTCAAAATCGCCTTGAGATGGTCTACCATTTCTATAGTTCAAAATTGCCACGGTCGACCAAACTTAGCAATGTGGTCGACCAAAACCTGAATACAGTCGACCGAACCTCTCGAGTTAGCGAGATTTTTCCCAAGGTTAAACAGAGTTATTTTTTATTAAACCTAATTTAACACTTTCAAAAATACCCATTAAGTCCCAAATTGTTGTAATTTTTGGAGTGTCTATATATACTCTTTCATTTGTCATGATTAGTAGGAGATTGGAAAACATCATTAGCAAAAATCCTCTAAAATTCCAAATACTCATTTTTCTCATACAAGCCTAAAAATCTCATTCTTACTCATTCTTCTTGCTAAAATCCTTTAGTTAGAGTGTTTTAAAGATCTTCCATATAAGGCTTACACTCTCGTTACTTGTACTTGTTTTATATTGATTTTATTGAGATTAAGCTTGAGTTTTCCCTCGTTATTTAATTCATAAGTCTTCTTTGAGAAAAATCTCTAGGGCTTGTGAGTCTTGCATTCTTGTTGGAAGATTCAAGAGCTCATCTTGTGCTTTTAGCAAACTATTTTTGATAAGGTAGAAATCCAAATATCTCTTATACTTAATACTTGAAAATTTATTTTTGAGATATTTGTTGGTGTTCTTAAAATCATTGAAATCAAATTATCTTTAGCTGTAAATGTTTTATGCCTAGGGATAATGAGCGTCTAGGAAAGTTTGACTCAAAATCTGATGAAAGAATTTTTCTAAGCTATTCACTTGACAATAGAGCTTATAGGGTATTTAATAAAAGAACATTAACTGTTATTGAGTCCATCCACGTAGTCTTTGATGTGTCTAATCCTTTTTCTAAAAGAGATAATGAAGATGATATTGAAATTAGATCAGGATTAAAGATGCTCTCCATTGAAAATAATGTAGATAAGAATTCAGAGATTAATGATAAATTAATTGAAGATAATAAAGTTGAAAATGAAGTTCAAGAACTACCTAGAGATTCGAAATTTATTAGGAATCATCCTTTAGAACAAATCATAGGTGAACCGTCATGTTGAGTTGCTACACGTTCTTCCTTAAGAAACCTGGTTAGCCATTTTGCATTTTTATTTCAAGAAGAACCTAAAAATATTAATGAAGTCATAGAGGATGAATCATGGGCACTATCTCTGCAAGAAGAGTTAGATCAATTTGAAAGAAGTAAAATTTGGACCCTAGTTCCTAAACCTGACGATCACACTATCATTGGAACTAAATGGGTTTATAGAAACAAAAAGAATGAAAATTGAGTAGTGACTAGAAACAAAGCTAGGTTAGTAGCCCAGGGGTATAATCAGGTGGAAGGAATAGACTTTGAAGAAACTTATGCTCCCGTGGCTAGGATGGAAGTCATTCACATGTTAGTTGCATATGTCACTTTTAAGGATTTAAAATTATATCAGATGGATGTTAAAAACCTCTTTTTAAATGGCTATATAAATGAGGAGGTCTATGTAGAACAACCATCGGGATTTGAAAACTATAAATATCCTAATCATGTATATCGATTATCTAAAGCCTTGTATGGATTGAAACAATCTCTTAGAACTTAGTATGAGAGGTTTAGTGATTTTCTTCTAGAAAATGGATTTATTAGAGGCAAGATTGACACTACACTTTTCATTAAATCAAAAATGATCACATGCTCCTTGTGCAAATGTATGTTGATGATATTATCTTTGGAGCTACAAATGATGAATTGTGCAATGAGTTTATCAAATGCATGTAAAACGAATTTGAAATTAGCACGAAGGGTGAACTAAGCTTCTTCCTAGGACTCCAGATTAAACAAGCAAAACATGGGACTTTCATATGCCAATCAAAATATGTTAGGGACTTGCTTAAGAAATTTAATATGGAAGATGTTAAAATTCTAGGAACTCCTATGAGCTCTTCCACTAAACCTAACAAAGATGAACAATGTATTCCTATTGATGTCAAACTTTATCGTAGCATGATTGGTATTCTCTTGTATCTTACAGCTAACAACTGGCCTGATAATATGTTTATTGTTTGTATGTGTGCTAGATTTCAGGCTAAACCTAAGGAGTCTCACTTGTTAGTAGTTAAGAGGATACTTAGGTACTTTGTTGGGACTATTGAATTAGGATTATGGTACCCTAAGTATACTTCATTTGAGCTTGTTAGTTACACAGATGCTGACTTTGCCAGTACTAAAGTAGATCAAAAAAGCATTAGCAGTAATTGTCATTACTTAGGACAATCTCTAGTTTCTTGGTTCTCCAAAAAATAAAACTCAACTACCTTATCCACAACCGAAACTGAATATATTGTGGCTGGAAATTATTGTGCTCAAAATCTTTATATGAAGTAACAACTTATAGATTTTGGTTTGCACTATGACACGGTTCCAATCAAATGTGATAACACTAGTGCAATCAATATCTCAAAAAGTCTTATCTCACATTCACGAACCAAATACATTGAAGTTAAACATCATTTTATTCGTGATCATGTGCAAAAAGGTAATGTGACACTTGAGTTCGTGTGCACTAATGAAAAGTGAGCTGACATATTCACAAAACCTCTTCAGGATGATAGATTTATAGAGATTAGACGTGAATTAGTTCTAATGCATAGTAGAGATGCATTTGTCATGAGTTTTTCATACAATTTTCAAACATTTTCAAAAATATACCAATTACAATTGTCATGAGTTTTTTTTAAAAAAATATAATTGTCAACTTTATTACCCCAAACATGAATTAAGAGTCACTTAGTTAGGTCTAATCACTCTTACAAAATTAATATACCCTCTACACAGTCATTAACAAAATTACTTAGGAATATATATATATTTAATGCAACTATTATTTAATGTAACCAATAAAGTAGATGGTTTCTTCTTCCTTTTCCTTTTTTAAAAAAGAAAAATTAACCCCCATCTAAAAGGATGTAAAACAAAATTTTTCATTTATTAAAATAAGAAAATCATTTTTATGGTCTAAGCTCATGAAATAAGAACAGGATACAAATGTTTAAGCAAAAATCACGACCTAACATTAAAAATAAAGTGCTGAATGTACATTTGGTTTGGTATAAAGTACAGTAATCGACATTTATCACAAAAGAATTCTACGAATAAAATAAACAATATAAAAAATTTCAGTCAACAAAATTACTTCCAAAAAAGAAAAAACGATTAGAATATAAAAATTTCAGTGATATAAATCAAGATTACTAGTTTTTACCAAAGAATACCCCGATCAGATTATAGTCAAAATTACTAGTGGCCACAAAAGAATAAGAAGATTATAATATAAGAATATATATATATATATATATATATATATAAATTTCAGCGATGATCAAAATTACTGCAGATGAAATGGTTCGACTCTATTCGGAGGCAAGGACACTTACGAGCACATCAGAAGTAGCATTGTCATAGCCACTCCCGGCAGAGGCAAAGCAAACTCCGGTAGCGAAATCTGATATGTTGTAGGCGGGATCCAAATAGGCCGGCACCGTCGGCTTGAGACCAAAAGCCTGCGAGATGAAGTCGGAAGGGATCCGACCGTTGGAGAACCGCCCGGTCGGCCGACCGCCGGGGAAATCCCTGCCATAGGGCTTGAAATTGCTCTTCAAAACGGTTGAAATCTGGTTGTTGTTCCCGGCATCCACCGACGAGTCTCCGAAAACGATGACCGCCGGAACTTTACTCCCGCCGGCGGTGCCACCCGCCAGTGCCACAAACAGAGGAAACAAAAACCACGAAGCAGCGGTGCACGTAAGTGCCATTGCCCCTTGAATTTTGACCAGTACTAGTTCGTGAGGATGGAGGTGAGAATTGAAGTTGGGGTTTAAGGGGGTTTAAGCTAGCCAAATAAATATGGAAGGGAGGGGTGAAGAGAGAACGTGAGAGTTTGGTGATGGGCTTTAATGGGCAGCGGCAGGGGTGGAATGAGCAGTACATAAGCTTGCCTCATGTGTGAACGGGGTTAGGGGCTGGTCAGGGTCTGCCCAGCAGAGACTTTATGGTTCAGGTACAGGAAGTCATTATTGTGAAAGATGACATGGGATATGAAGTTCTGAGTCATGAAGCTGATGAAGAGCACGGATCACTGCTAGGCTTCCAACCACAGAAGCAATTCATATTTCCCGGATCATGCTCCTTCATGGGTTGAATCCATGGTTTGCTCGAGTGGTGTTATGGTACCTAAGGAACCTAGATTTCGTAGGATTTAGATTTGAGAACATTTTTTATGAGGTGTTTATGACAATTAATTTGTTCAAAAAATAGATCCGTCTCTCTATCATTCTCTACTTAAATATGTATCTAAAATAGGAAATTAAAACCTTCAAAACTAGAACCCTGACATTATAATCAAAAGAAACTTGAGTTTACCACCTGAACCACGCTTAGATAGCCATAGTAGTGCTTGGAGAGCCATAGGAGTTTGGTATTTATATCTTAAATTTGAATTCACACACACACAAAAGATATATATGAGTAAACTGTAATACAAATATTGAACCAAGTTTGATTCAAATTATATAAATACAACTTGAGGCAAGAAATTAATTCATACAACACAACCTTAGGGGTATTTAGTTCGCAGCATTAAAAATATTTCATTGAAATGATGTGTGAGAATCTTATTTATGGGAATAATTTGTCTACCTCTTGAAAATATTTCTATTTCCTTTGCGTTATAAAATTCCCAAAAATGTAATTGTGATGGTCATATCATGCTCACAAGATGACCATAAAACCTTTGGCATGTGATATACTTAATGGGATGCATGTACAAGAAGAAGACGGTGGAAAAATCATAGTACTGAGGAGCAGCAGGTAAATCGTCAAAGGTTTGGCTATGACCGTCGACAGTTTGACACCAAAATTCAGATAATTTACATTATGTCTAAAAAGGCTAAAGATTTGGCCCAATCCATCGACGGTTTGGCTCGAGAATCCAACGCATATTTTTAAGTTAAGTTGATTGGGGTTTGGAGGGAAACCTTTGGGGAACTTTATATATACATTGTTCTGAGTGTATTTGTAATGTAAGAAGATTCTTGTAAGTGTCTTTTGACACCATATAGTAAAATTCTTTGTAAATTTGCTCTTGTGGATGTAGGCATTTGCCGAACCATGTAATTCCTTATATTGTTTCTATTACTTTCAGATAAACTCTTTGGTTGAGTTTTGTATTTGTTCTTTCATTGATTGCTGCATTTGATTTCCTTTATGCAAATACAATTTATACAATAGATTGGTTTCAGAGCAATTGTTGTAATGGCTTCAGGTACTTTGTCTGCAAAATTTGACATTGTTAAGTTTGATGGAACCAAAAAACTTCGGTATATGGCAAAGAAGGGTGAAAGATTTTATTGTGCAGCAAGGGATGGTGAAAGGCTTGTATGGTGCTCAACCGAAAGACATGGATGAAGCAAATTGGAAGGAATTGGGGGCAAAGATGGTGGCTACTATCAGATTTTGTCTGGCCAATGACGTGTTGTAGCACATCATGGAATAGGATTCTCCTACAGCTGTATGGCAAAAGCTTGAAAGTCGATACATGTATAAGTCTCTTACGAATAAACTCTTTCTTAAGCAAAGGTTATATTGGTTTAAGATGGTGGAGGGTTTGGATTTGAACCAACACAACAACGCATTCAATCAAATCATAAGTGATTTAATGTAGGTTGATGTGAAATTCGAGGATGATGACAAGGCGCTGATGTAACTGAATTCCCTACCAGTGTCTTACACGTATGAGAACTTGGTTACGACTCTTACATGGACCAAAGAGACCCTGAAGTTGGAAGAGGTAACAAGCACCACAAGAAATAAGGTTAATAGTGATGCTTTTAAACTATCACTATTAATCAAAAAATAGTCACTAATAGTATTAGTCACGATTTTATTAGTATTAGCGACGATTTTAAATTTGTCACCATATCTACTGATACAACTACTTTTTAATGACAAATTATACAAAACATTACTAATAGTGAAGTATTAGTGACAGAAACAAATCGCCACTAATAGCCTATGACCATCACTATAAAATCAACATATTCTCAACTCAAATTTGTCACTAAAGCTCAAGTATTAGTGATGATTTTAATAACCGTCACTAATACGATGCTTTTAGTGACGGTTACTAAAATCGTCACTAATAATGTACTATTAGTAACGATTACAGAACCGTTAATAATATTTGGTCTTTAGTGATGAAATTGGGCCAAGAAAATGTTGATTTTATAGTGATAGTTTAGAAATCGTCACTAATACTTCATCCTACTATTATTAGTAACGGTTTTTCAAATCGTCACTAATACTTTAAAATTTTTAATTTTTTTTTTTAAATTCCTATAAAAACCTGTAATTACATTTTAGCATTCAAAAAATTAAACCAAAATTACTAAAACATTCATAAACAAAAACTCTTCGTTGGGAGCTTTTTCCCCACTTTGAAGTAAAGTTAGAATACAAATATAGTAAACTTACTTCATTTTAAGCACTTAGGTGTCCAATTCGGACATACGAGGTCCAAACTAAATGGGGTCAATCCCGATACATCCATCTCATTGACCTGGACGTGCCAGAGCTGACAGTGTCAAAAAACTCCTCCCTAGGAGCTTTTCCCTTACTTAGAAGTAAAGTTAGAATACAAACAAATTTAGTAAACTTAGTTTATTTTAAATACTTAGGTGTCCATTTCAAGCATACGAGGTCCCAACCGAGTGTGGTCGGTCCCAACACGTCCGTCACAGTGAGTTGGACATGTCAGAGCTAACAACGCTTAAAAACTCCTCTCGGATTGAAAATTATATGCTTAGAGGCAAACTTAATAAATTTATATTATTTTAACCACCCAAGCGTCCAATTCATGCATACGAGGTTTCAATCAAGCAGTGTTTGTCCTGACACATCCATCACATTGAGCTAGACATGTCGGAAGTGCCTAAAAACTCCTCCTCGATTAAAAATTATATACTTAGAGGTAAATTTAGTAAACTTTGTTCATTTTAAGCACTCAAGTGTCCAATTCAGGCATACGATGTCCAAACTGAGTGGGGTTAATCCCGACATGTCCGTCACATTCAATTAGAAGTGCCGGAACTGACGGTGTCCAAAAACTCCTCCCCGAGAGCTTTTTGTCCACTTAAAAGTAAAGTTAGAATACATACAGTTTAAAACTAGAAAAGCAAAGATGTTTTTCCAAAATTTATGTAGCTCTCTTTTAAGGCAATTTGTGTCACCTATACGAGTTATCTACTTAGCTAGTGAATAAACATGTTGCCCCCACAACAAAAATAACCTAGCCATCATGTTGTTCATCTCAATCTCAATTCCTTGCACAAAAAGGAGAAGAGAGTTTTACCGCCAAGACCTTTCTATGCCCATGTTATTATATATATATATATATATATGCTATATTCAATAATATATATAAAGGAAGCTAGCATTAAAGAAAGTTGGATATTTAATCATGTTGAAGGTTAGTCTCATCAAGGGCACTCTCGATCCTTAGTTCTCCTACCTCTTACCTTTTAATATTCCTAGCACTATGATTTGGATCAAGAGAACATAGCAGCTACATACAATAGACATTCAACTACATATCCATACAAGCAAGAGGGCAAGGAATAACAAACATCACCCTAACGAGCATTGCTCCACTATGTAAATGAATTTCAGAAGTTTGTTCGAGGATAGAGATTGCAGAGAGCCATGATGTCCGTTAAATATTGTCGCACCATAAGGGATTGGATGCCAAAAGATTGAATCAAGTTTCCTTTAAACTCCGTTTCAAATTTGAAAAATATAAGGGAAATGAAAGGAAAACATAAACAAATCCAGTTTCTCATGTTTAGTTTTTAAAGAAATTAAAAAATAAAATAAAATATATATTAAATCAATGAACAAATATTTGGCTTTATAGATCATTCAGATTTAATTTTTCTTAATTTTTAATCATATTAGAATAAACTTTTATTTTTAATAGTATTTGATTCAAAGAGAAAAATATAATAGAAAATGAACTTTCTTTTCATTTTCCTTTCCTTTTCTTTTCCTATCAAAATTATTGATTCAAACAAATCCTTATTAGTTAGGGCTTTGGAAAAGCATTCTTGATATTAAAATAACCCAGCCACTTGCCTCTTTATATATTGGGATTTCCCTGACAAAGGTGACTTGATCAAGTTTATTATTATGGCTATCAGGATGGTCAAATCCTTTATATGGTAATCTTCTCGCTTAAAAATTGTTTTCCCTAGAAACATTAATGTTATTCTAAGAACTTGCAAGAAAGAAAGTGGAGATAATATATATTCATAAGTCTCACAATTCTACTTTTTTTTTTTAATTCCTCATCTTTTTTTCAATTAGAACTTCATAGCTTGCATAAAATGAATTTTTTTCCTTTTTCTTTTTATAGTGTTTGGTTTCTCATTTATATACGGGTATCTTTATTTTCTTTGATATATTAAATATCTTCTTATAATTAAAAACATTATCAGCGTCTTTGTGTAGTATTGATGTGATCAAAATTCTCTACATGTCATGCACATATGATATTTTTACCTGAAAATATTATTGGTAGCCTCTTGATGAAATTGCTACAATTATTTGACTCATGGATCATGTAACTCATCATTTGTAACTTTGACTAAAAGTAAAAGACAACTATTTCAAGCCTAATTAAAGGGGTGGAGTTTGGGCATACCTTTTGTTTTTGAATTATTGAGATTTTTCGACCATATGAAGTAATGCATGAGATTGAGATTTTTTTTTTTACTAATTTTTTTTTTTTTATTTTCACCTAATGAATGATCTATAGATATTGCATGCATGCATTCATCTTCGATCATTAACTTTCCAAATGTTTTTCCTTTTGGTTCATTCAACATGTTTGTTATATATTCTGATTTAAATAATAATCAGGTTCTCATAAGGCTCCAAACACCACCATATTAGAATGTGCATGTAAGCTCCAAAGATCTTACCAGTACTCTATAAGACTTTGGAATTACCATAAGCCTGCATGCACGTATATAGACAACAAGACCTAGCCAGCATATATATTACACGTCTTGAGAATACAAAAGCTTTCATATAAAAAAAATGAAGAGAAAAGAAACAATTGATTCAATCCAATTATGGTATTAAAATTTTAAAAATTAGCTAAGAGATTGATAATTAGGTATACATGCAATATACGTATATATGGCTTAATTAGTGTCCCATGACAATCATCTCCTGTGGCATTGCCTGTAGAGGGTCGCCGACCGGTAGGGTGTTTGTAGCCGTTGGGGGTGCATTGGAGTCCTTCCCATCGGACACCTCATCGTTAGCAGTGGAGTCGTCATCTTTGGAGCCAGGATTCGCCGGAGGTCCTGTGCATGACTTGCCGGTGCATGTTGCGCCCAGGTCGCCCTTCTGGATAGGTTCGTAGTGGATCACGTCGGCGTAGGAAATATCGATCGCAAGCAACGCAACGACAACGATGGTCAGAAGGCATAAACCCATTCTTCTTTGAGACATGGTCGCCATTCTCGTGAACGAAGGCTGGCATCCGATGGATCCCTTCGGTCTTTATAGGAGGAGTTGGTGACTATTTTAAGACGGTGGTGGAAAAAGGTTGGAGGCATGAAGGAATGAATGGGATTGATTGAACGAGTTTGAGCTGGTCTTACGGCCATTTGAGAGTGTGATTTAATGTAGGCCGGGTATCCAAAACCGAAGTTCAAATTTCAAACACCTAAAACAGGCATGTCTAGGCGTGCAGAGGAGGAGAACCAACGGCTAGATATGAAGTGGCTAGTTTTCTTTTTACTTTTTTTTCAACAAAACAATGTAGTATACATGCTTTATATGCCAAAAAGAGTTGTAATATATCATTTGAACTATTTGACTTAAAGACTTTATGTTGACTTAAAGACTTTATGTGAACGGCGTCTTTCAGGATTATTTCTGCAACATGCATAAAATATATTCTCATCAAAATGACATTTTTGCGCATTTTATTTCTGAAAATGAGATGCTTGTTTTATGGTAATATTGTTATTTGGTTTGAGTTGTAAAATTATCAAGAAATGTACTACAAGATAAAAATGTCTTTGTTTGGTTTTTAACATGGAGGGAATCTTGGTCAATGTTTTAATAACGTGGAGAAATTATACAAGTGGCATTCCTCTCCACGTGTTCGTGTGTCTGTTTTCTTAATGTTAGACATGTGATAAATTGGTCTTACATTCTTTAAAATCAAAGAGGGACCCACTTTCAATATGCGTATAATTAAGAAAACAGACACACGAATATGTGGAGGGGGGAGGTCCCCTGTATAATTTCTCAATAACATGACCATTATATTTTAGACACAAAACCTTACTAAGATTACCTACTTAATTAAATTCATGTCCTTAACATTTTTTAAAATACAAAATAATAATTAAATAATTAAATAATTAATTGATTGAAATAGTTAAGGACAATATGGTATCTAAATATGAACCATTATATTACGTTATTATAACATAACTGTTTGAGTGTCAAGTTTGCTTGAAGAAAAAAAAAATAATCTGAGCCGCCCATTCTTTAAAGAGATCTAGCAGCTGTCTGTTTTCACTTTTGTTAGTGGAGGGGCATGGATGTAATTTGCTCCTTTTCATGTTGTAAATAAAAGAATTAAAACAGCAGGGGCGGGGAGACTTCTTGCAGTTTTGGGGCAGCTTCAAGTTTCAGAATTTTTCAGTTTGCAGCTTTAGAGAGGATCAGCTGCGAGAGTCTTCTACTTCACCCCAGCCACGAGACTTCTTGCAAAACCGAGACCTGCAACCTCAACCGAGAGAGAGCTGTGTTCAGCCACAACTGCGAGGGTCTTCCTTTTCTTCAGAGCAGCGAGAGTTCTTTCAGCTGCAGCGGGAGAGTGAGGGCCGCACGAGAGAAGGAGACGGTAGCGGTCGTTCGGCGTTGGGGGGATCTCTAACCTCTAGCAGAGGTTCATGCAAGGGTAAGGGAAGGTAATGCACAGGTCTATTTCTTGGGAGGGTTTTCTTTTAGGGAAATTAGAGAGAAGGATAGGAAGAAGTCTAGGGTTCTTCGTAGGTGCGAAGAGGGGATTTCTTGGGTCGTTCTTGGGCTAATTTCCAAAGGAGATTGGTAAGCCAAGAAAAGGTAAATCTATGTATGTATATTTATTTCTACTGGATTTAGTATAGTATCTCCGAAAGTGAGTTTCTGCCGTGGATGTAGGCCATCTTTTGGGCCAAACCACGTAAATGTGTCCTTGTGATTGTGTGATTGGCATGTTTATATTTTACTAAATTATTATTGTGGCTTTACTAAATATTGGACTGGTGAACATATATTTTTCTTGGTCAGGCTTAGCACACACGCACACGTTAAAATAAACAAGTTTTCATTTAGGTGTGATTGTTGTTGATGCTTAGGTAAAATCATATTCTTATTATTTTATAATTGATTGAAATCTAAAAATTGAATTAGCAATTAACTGAATTACACACAACAAGTTATATCAGAGCCTGGCTATGTGATGGGGATCGCTAGGTTTGAAATAGAAAAATTCATCGGGAAAAATGACTTTGGTTTATGGAGGATTAAGATGTGCGCCATCTTGGTACAGGAGGGGCTTGAGGAGGCTCTTCTTGGAGAAAAGAAGGGAGCTTCCACTTCACAAGAGGGGAATCTAGGTTTACCCTCCGCCGACAAAGTGAAGCCCGAAATCCTCCAAAAGGCACATAGTGCCATTATCTTGTACTTAGGAGACAAATTGCTTAAGGAAGTTGCCAATGAGGATACTGCAGCTGAAGTTTGGTCAAAACTAGAAAGTTTGTACATGAAAAAATCCCTAGCAAATAGACTCCATAAGAAGATTAGACTCTACACCTTTAGAATGACCCCTAGAACATCTATTGATGAACATTTAGATGAATTTAATTAAATTTTTTTGGATCTTGCTAATATTGATATTAGTATAGATAAAGAAGACCAGGAAATTCTTTTATTGAGTTCACTTGATTCCATATATGAAAATATTAAAGAAACTATGATGTATGGGAGAGAGAGAGGCTGACCTTAGAAGATGTGCAAGTCGTTTTGCACTCTAGGGAATTTCACACTAAGTTTGAGTCTAAATCAGGGTCAGGGGAAGGGTTAAATGTGAGAGGTAGGTCTGAAAAGAGGGACAAGAAAGGAAAAGGCAAAAGGTCTAGATCAAAGTCTAAGAGCGAAACACTAAAGTGTTTTGCATGTCACAAGGAAGGGCATTTTAAGAGGGACTGCCCTGAGAGGAAAAAGGTTGCCAATGCCACCACCTCTGAATCAAAGGGTAAGGCAAATGTAGTTTTAGATGGGTATGATAGTGCGTAAGTGTTGAACGTCTCTGAGAGAGATTCGGGAAATGAATGGATATTAGATTCAGGATGTTCCTTCCACATGTATCCATTGCAAAACTGGTTCGAGTCCTTTACATGCTTAGAAGGAGGTTATGTTATCCTAGGAAACAATAAATCATGTAAAATACAAGGTATGGGGACAGTGAGGCTTCTAATGCATGATGAGATTGAAAGAGTGCTAAAAGATGTGAGGTACATACCTGAGCTGAAGAGAAACTTGATTTCTCTTGGTAGCTTGGATAAGACAGGGTACACGTTTAAGTTTGAAGGAGGTAGCCTAAGAGTATGTAGAGGTTCACTGGTAGTGATGAAAAGGATGCTAAAGAATAGCTTGTACACCTTAGTAGGAAAGACAGTGATTGGTGAGGCTTCACCTATCAATCACAGGGTAGAAAATCAGGTTTCCTTGTGGTACAAGAGGCTAGGACATGTTAGCCAATGGGGCCTAAAGGAGCTAGAGAAACAAGGGCTGCTTGGGGATAGGAAACTTGAGGAATTGTCATTCTGTGAGGAGTGTGTCTTGGGTAAGTCTACTAGGGTTAGTTTTAAGAAGTCCACTTACACCATGAAACAGACTCTTGATTACATACATTCAAACTTGTAGGGGCCTGCTACGGTTAGTTCTCATGGTGGTTCTAGGTATTTTCTATCAATTATAGATGACTTTTCTAGGAAAGTATGGGTTTATATTCTAAAACATAAAAGTTATAATTTTGAAAAGTTTAAAGAATGGAAAACCTTAGTTGAAACTCAAGTTGGCAGAAAAGTTAAAACACTGAAAACAGATAATGGATTAGAATACTTATCAAATGAATTTTCTGAATTTTGTAAAATTAAGGGCATAGCTAGACATAGGACTGTTTGGGATACTCCCCAACAGAATGGATTAGCTAAAAGGATGAATAAGACTATTTTGGAAAAGGTAAGATGCATGTTAGCCACTTCAGGTTTGCCCAAGACCTTTTGGGCAGAGGTGGTGACCACTACTGTATACCTTATTAATAGGTGTCCTTCCTCAGCTCTAAATTTTAAAACCCCTCAAGAAATATGGTCAAGTAAGCCTGCTAATTATCAGGGTTTAAATTTTTTTGGATGCATAGCCTATGCCCACATTAGAACTGATAAATTATAGTCTGTGGCTATTAAATGCATTTTTGTGAAATACCAAGAGGGGGTTAAAGGCTATAAGCTCTGGGTTATAGAACCTGGAAAAAAAAATGTATTATTAGCAAGAATGTACTTTTTAATGAAACTCAAATGGGGGGAAAACTAGAAAATTCATATGAAAGTGTTAGGCACTCTGATACTAGTGACCTGCAGCTTGAGGTGGAGCAACCCTCCACTTCTCATAGCCATTTAGAAACAGATGCTGCAGATTTTGAGGAGCAAAACTCAGAACCAGAAACCTCTGAATTAAGTAAAACCTACCTTCTAGCACGGGATAGGGAGAGGAGGGTCATAAGACCTCCTCAAAGGTATGGGGAAGCTAATATGATAGTTTTTACTCTTTCTGCTGCTGAAATAGAAATTGAGGTGGAGCATAGGACTTTTAGAGAAGCCATGGAAAGTAAAGAGGCTGAAAAATGGATTTTTGCAATGTAAGAAGAAATGGAGTCTCTAAACAAGAATAAGACATGGGTGATGGTACCTAGACCGAAAAAACAGAAACTCATAGGATCCAAGTGGATCTTTAAGAGGAAAGAAGGAATCCCTGGAGTTGAACCACCTAGGTATAAAGCTAGGTTAGTGGCTAAGGGATTTACACAAAGGGAAGGGGTAGACTATAATGAAATATTTTCCCTTGTTGTGAGGCATAGCTCAATTAGAATTCTTTTATCTTTTGTTGCGGTACATGACTTGCATTTGGAACAACTTGATGTTAAAACTGCTTTCTTGCATGGTACTTTAGAAAAAACAGTTTATATGCAACCTCCCAAGGGCTTTGATACAGAAATGAATAAAAATCATGTATGTTTATTAAAGAAATATTTATATGGGCTGAAACAATCACCTAGACAATGGTATAAACGATTTGATTCTTACATGATTCAAATTGATTTCTGTAGAAGCAATTATGATGGTTGTGTTTATTTTAAATCATGTGATAAATGTCATATATATTTGCTATTATATGTTGATGACATGTTGGTTGCTTGTGGAGACATGGATATGTTAAATCAAGTTAAGTGCATGCTTAAATCTGAATTTGAAATGAAAGACTTAGGACCTGTTAAAAGAATACTTGGTATGGAAATAACTAGAGAAAGGAATAAAAAGCTTCTCTACTTGTCTCAAAAGTCTTATATTTCAAAGGTGTTGAAAAGATTTGGAATGAGTCATGTTAAATCTACTTCTATTTCTGTTGCACAGCATGTTAAATTGTCTAGAAAACAATATCCTGAAACTGAAAATGAGTCACTGTTTATTAATAGAATACCTTATGCAAGTATGGTTGGTAGTGTAATGTATGCTATGGTATGTTCTAGACCTGATCTATCTTATGCTGTAAATCAAGTGAGTAGATTTATGAGCAAACCTAGAAAACCACATTGGCATGCTTTGAAACAAATTTTTCAATACTTGTCTGGAACAAAACAGTAAGGATTAATATTTGGAAAAATGGATATGCATTGTGAAATAGGGTTAAAAGGATATGTAGATTCTGACTATGCTGGAAATCTAGATACCAAGAAGTCTTTGTCTAGTATGGTCTTTTCTTTTTTTAGGTAGTGCTATTAGTTGAAAATCACACATGTAGTCGGTGGTAGCCTTGTCTACCACGGAGGCTGAATATATTGCCATGACTGAAGCCTTGAAGGAGGCTATATGGATAAAAGGATTGTGCCTAGAGTTAGGAATGTATAGTGGAACCGTTATAATTTATTATGACAATCAAAGCACAATTCATTTGGCTAGGAATCATGTTTATCATGATAGGTCCAAACATATAGATGTTAGGCTTCATTTTGTGAGGGATATTATTTCTAGTGGTGAAATAGAAGTAAGGAAAATTCCGACAAAGGATAATCCTTCTGATATGATGACTAAAGCAGTACCTAAATCCAAGTTTGAACATTGTTCGAACTTGGTTAACCTTGTAAGTTGCTAATTTTTGTTTTGGAGGAACCGCCATAGGAGATGCTAAGGAGGTGCAAGGGTCACAAGCTTGCCAAGGTGGAGAATTGTTGGAGTGTTAAGCTTACTTGAAGAAAAAAAAAACAATCTGAGTCGTCCATTCTTTAAAGAGATCCAGTAGCTGTGTGTTTTCACTTTTGTTAGTGGAGGGGCATGGATGTAATTTGCTCCTTTTCATGTTGTAAATAAAAGAATTAAGACGGCAAGGGCGGGGGGACTTCTTTCAGTTTTAGGGCAGCTTCAGGATTCAGAATTTTTTAGTTTGCAGCTTCAAAGAGGGCCATCCACGAGACTTCTTGCAAAATCAAGACCTGCAACCTCAGCTGAGAGAGAGTTGTGTTCAGCCATAGCCGCGAGGGTCTTCCTTTTCTTCACAGCAGCGAAAGTTCTTTCAGCTGCAGTGGGAGAGCGAGGGCCGCATGAGAGAAGGAGATGGCAGCGGACGTTCGGCTTTGGGGGGATCTCCAACCTCTAGCAGAGGTTCACGCAAGGGTAAGGGAAGGTAATGCACAGATTTATTTCATGGTAGGGTTTTCTTTTATGGAAATTAGGGAGAAGGATAAGAAGAAGCCTAGGGTTCTTCGCAAGTGCGAAGAGGGGATTTCTTGGGTCGTTCTTGGGCTGATTTCCAAAGGAGATTGGTAAGCCAAGAAAGGGTAAATCTGTGTATGTATATTTATTTCTGCCAGATTTAATATAGTATCTCCGAAGGTGAGTTTCTGCCGTGGATGTAGGCCACTTTTGGGCTAAACCACGTAAATGTGTCCTTGTGATTATGCGATTGGCATGTTTATATTTTACTGAATTATTATTGTGGCTTTGCTGAATATTGGATTGGTGAACATATATTTTTCTTTGTCAGGCTTAGCACACACGCACACGTTAAAATAAATAGGTTTTCATTTAGGTGTGATTGTGGTTGATGCTTAGGTAAAATCAGATTCTTATTATTTTATAATTGATCGAAATCTGAAAATTGAATTAGCAATCAGTTGAATTACACACAACAAGTAATAATCTATTATTTTTTATTAATAGTTTATTATTTTCAACATAGTAATGGAGTGATAATTATACCCTTGAATTTATTAGTAATAGATTATCTTGAATTTACCACAAGATTCCCATGTCTGTATTTGGTTTAGCACAAAGAAAATTTTGATCAACATTTCAAGAAGTTGACTATTATACACTTGATATGTGTAACACTTATATATCAAGAGTAATTATACTTTTAACACAAAAACCTGTTAAGATTATGTGCTTAACTAAATTCATGTCCTTTTTATAAAAAATAAAAAATAGGGCGGCACCTCCATTTATTTATTAATATACCCTCACTTATGACGGAGTAATACCGTGGTTACAAGATAAAACAAAAGGAAGAGTACAGAAAAACCCTTCCAAAAAAAACCAACACCAGCAACCAAACCAAACTAGAACAACAAAAAATAAACATAACTAACAAAGAAGATAAAACATAAACACAACCAAAATTAAATCAAAATACACCCAATGAAACTCTAGAGTTGAACTAACGATGAATGGAAACGAGACCCCACCTATCCATCAGAAAAATACCTTTCAGATAACGTGGTAGAAGCTTTTGTTCTTTGTAGATTACATTACTTCCCATTTCTCCTTCTTTAGCAAGAAAATCAGTCGCACTATTGCCTTCCCTATATTGATGCATCACCATGACGTTCACTCCTTCTAGCTCCACCACGAGCTCCTCCCAAAATTCCCAAAGATACCACAAAGTACATCTACCTTTCCGCAACCAATTAACTACAATTCGTGAGTCACTTTCAATAATCACATTAAAATAATGCAAATGTTTGCACAAGCGAATTCTTTCCCTGATTGCTTTTAATTTTGCACTATTATTCGTACCATTGCCAAAATAACTTGAAAAAACCGCTTTTACAATGCCATGACAATCCCGAATAATTCCTCCACCTCTTGAAGTACCCAGATTGCCCCTACAACTCCATCACAATCAAGTTTTGTCCACCCTACTCGAGGTTTAGCCTAAGAAATAATATTTCCAGGCCTGTCGCAAACTCCCTGATGCTTAATTTGAAACTCATTCAAAATCTTAATATTCGACTTCTTCAATTTTTTAAAAGAATTGATACTCTCAGCAATAAAATTAACCCAGAATCGAACACTTCTCCACATCCGATCTATACTTTGGTAAACTTCTTCTATTCTCGCTTTACATCTTCGATTCTAGAGGCACCACGTAATCAAACACGAAATCAGCCCAATTAAAATACCTTTAATAGACGACTTTTGAGCATAGTTGAATCAATTTGCCATTTTGTTTTTCCAAGGAAGGGATCGTTCGAAAGGAATCCCCAACACCACACTAGCCCGACGGCAAACCTCTAAAGCCACCTCATCTAAAGAAAGAACATGATCAATGTTTTCCTGACTTCTCTGAAAGCAATCACAAACCGAAGCCATTGATATTCTTTTGGCCTAAATTCTATCATCTACAGTCAAGCATCTAAACCAGACTCTCCATAAACACATTGAGATTCTTTTGGGCAATAAAGAATGCCGAAACCAGTTATTCCACACAAAATTATCACTTCTGCTCCTCACTGCCTCCCAAGCCGTTTTTGTAGAAAAATTACCATCGGGAGCAAGCTTTCATACAAAAATATCCTGCCCACTTTTACCCACCGGCACTTGGTGCAAAATTTCCATTGTTTCATCGGCACCAACCAAATTCATAACAAAATCAGAGTTCCAATTATTATTTAGCCAGCAATCCTTAATACATAGTTTCTTGTTCAAAATATCCTCAGTGCTCACAAATAACGGGCCTGATGACAGCCACCTATCAAACCAAAAAGAAGATTCCCACCTCTCACCAAAATTTTAACATTATCCATAACTTCTGGAATGGTGGCCATAATTGATTTACAGAACCGTGAGTCATTTGATCTCCCCTTTCTTATTAATAAATGATCATTTCTGCAATATTTAGCCTAGAAAAAACCTGCCCACAAATTGTTAGAGGTGAGCAATCTGAAGGCAAATTTCATGAGAAGAGATTTCTAAACTTCCTTAAGATCTCTTAGGCCCAGACCCCCTTCTGAGGTAGGTTTACAAAATTTCCCCCAAGAGCGCCAATGAATCTTCCTTTTATCTTTCACCTCTCCCCCTAAAAAATTAGAAAAAAGAGAGTTAATGCGAGAATATGTGACCTTCGAAACCTTAATAACTGACATCAAATGAATAGGCATGCTAGACAACACATGTCTTAATAAAATCAATTTTCCACCTTATGAGAGCAATTTAGATTTCCACCCTACAATTTTCTTTCTCATCTTCTCCACAAGAGGCTCCAATGTCCTAGAAAACAACTTTCCAAACACCAAAGGAGCACCCAAATATGTAACTGGAAATTTACCTTCCATGAAACCCGTGATTCTCAATAAACCACGCTTCCGAGCAGGAGTGATATATTTCGAAAGGAATAATGCTAACTTCGTCTTACTGATTTTTTGACCCGACCACTTCTCATACATTTCCAAAACGTAAACTAAATTTCCAATAGACCTCTTCCCACCATTCGCAAAAATAAGAATATCATCCGCATATAACAAATGCGAAACCAATGGGGCCCCAATCAGATGATTAAATTGATCAATCCGGCCAATCTCATAGTTTTTCCTAAGCAACCTTGTCAAAACCTCCTCCATTATGATGAATAAATAAGGAGAGAGTGGATCCCCTTGCCACAAGCCTCTCGTAGATTGAAAAAACTCTTTAAAGGTACCGTTCATCAAAACAGAAAATCATGGGGACTCCACACAATTTTTTATGAATTTGCAAAACCTCTCAGAGAAACCAAAAGCCTTAAGAACCTCAAGAAGAAAATTTCAATTCACTCTGTCATAAGCCTTAGCCATATCGAGTTTTACCATCACATTACTGCCAACTATTTTTTTTGTGCAAAGACTGCACCATTTCTTGAGCAAGTGTAATATTTTCAAAATACTACGCTCAGGAGTAAAAGCGTCTTGTTCATGCGAGACCAACTTATCAACAATCTCGGTTAGTCTAAAAACAATAATCTTAGAAAGAATTTTATAAGCCACGGAGCATAAACTAATAGGTCGGAATTTATCAAAGCTAGAAGGATTATCCATCATCGGAATTAAAACAATAAACGAAGAGGAAAAAAACTTGGAAAGAGTAGTGCCTTGAAAAAAATTCATAGCCGCATCCAAAAGATCTTTTTTTACAATGTTCTAGCAAGATTTACAAAATTCAAAGCCAAATTCATCCGGTCCCGGACTGCTTTCTTTTGGAATAGAGAACACCGCTCTTTTAACTTCTTCTTCTGTCGATTCAGCGCAAAGGAAATTATTATCAACATCTGAAATTTGCCTTTGAATTAACTCGGAGAGATCGCATGGTTCAACCGCTAAAGACTCTGAAAGAAAATTCTGGAAAAAAACAGTTGCTTCATTATGAATTGCTTCCGCACCCACCAATATCCTCCCGTCGTTCAGAACCATCCAGTCTATACGACTCTTATTCCGCTTCTGATTGATAACTGAAGGGAAGAATTTAGAGTTTTAATCTCCCTCAATCAACCCTTTTTTTTTTCGCAATCATAAATTAAATTTTTTCAACAATGAATAATTAATTAGTTAAAATAATTTAGGACAATATGGTATCAAAACTTTTTCATTAGTATGTTAGCTTATTATTGTTGTTTTTGTTTATTGGTTTCATATTTTTACTCACTTTTTTAAGTAGTGTTTTCTACAACTATACGTATGTTAGTTGAAATATTTATTTTAAGATTTGTTAACGTATTTTATACATATATTTCAAAAGCTTTTTTTTTTTTTTTTTCATCTCCAATCTTGTTGAATGTCTTCTTTACTCCATTTTCCTGTTATTCATTATTTATTTCTTACATGTCTTGCCATTATTCGTCATATACAATTATTAATATTACTATTCTTATTATTGCTACAAATAATATGTTTATTATTATTTTTTATTTTCTTCTCAAGCATCCTTGTTACTATAAATACCTATATTTTCAAATTTCATTTCAATATTCTTTTTTAGGTTTATATTTTTATTATTTATCTACTTCCAATTAATTTATCATCTTTATATTTAATGGGCGATTAGTAAAATTAAGTGTTAAATGTTGAACAATGAATTCAAATCTAATCTTGTTAACCAATTTTGAATGTAACCTGAAATGATCACTGAATCTAGAATTTAAATTATCTTAATTATTTGGTATCTAATATTTGAATATGTGTTATTTTTTTAATTTTAACCTTCTTAATGCTTTGAAACATAGATATTTGATAAAATTAATAAGTAATTGCATAAGTTAAAGTTTTCAATTTAACATAAATAACATTTTCTTGGCATATATGTAATTAATAATTATAAATAAAATTATAATATATTATTGTATAAAATATAAATTTTATTATTCTAATTTTAATTATTTGGATATTGAGTTTCTTTGTCATTTTTCATGTTTTATAAGGGATAAAATTAGAAGAGAGACCTCTCAACGTGAATCAGACATGTTTCCATGTCAGATTCTATAGAGGAATTTTAAGAAAATTTAGAACAGTCACCAAACGTTTTGATGCTTAGCTGGTTTCATTAAAGAAGTGAACCACTTAAGAAGTAGTCTTTATTTAGACCATTTAGATTAAACAAACGCCCCCTTATTCATTATTTGTTCACTAGTTTATCATTAGTATTGATTATTTAATTTTATATTTTCATTTTCACTATTTTTATTTTGTTTCTAATATTTTCTCAAACGTCCAGCATACTCGACAACTATCAAACTACACCAATTATATAATTTCATGCTACGTTCTTTTCTTTTTCACGTCGTTCATGTCTCCTCTCGCATATATTTAATTTATTATATTTATTATTGGTTGTGTTTGCTCTTTTTTCTTTATCATCATTCATCACTTTATAGTTTGTTTTAAACTTTCCTGTTACACTTACGGTTCAAGATTGTTGTCAAGTCATTTCCTAAATAATTTATGCTACTGTACAAGACTCACTTTTGTATAATTGTTGATTCAACCAAGTTTTTTATTTGCCTTTGGGTCATTATTCTTTATTTTACACGTATTTTTTATTTATGTTTTTTTAAAAAAAAAAAAAAGGCTTTTTTCTTAAAAGTCATCGAAAAATACTAAAGCCACATGTAACAAATTGAATGTTTTGTGTGTGTGTGTGTGTGTGTATATATATATATATATATAAATAATATTATTGTACATCATACTTATATTTATCTATTATTTTTGTTGGAGTATGTGGCTCATATTGAATGGAACACATGTACAGGGAAAGCATGGTGAGCAAGAACAAGGAAGTTGAGCTGCAGAAAGAAACCGTCAACAATTTGGTCGATGGTTACATCGACAGTTTACCCTCAGGAGAAAACTATGCAGGGTTTCAGTTTGTGCATTTCAGTCTCGGTATTAAACTGTTGACAGTTTGCTGAAACCGCCGACGATTTTATTGGGCGCTAATTTCGAATTTTGAATCAGGAAGATCAGTAGGTTGAAGATTCAGAGGAAAAACCTCCGAGAGTTGCTACAGGGGTACTTTAGGAACTACCTAAGCCCTTTGTATGCAAAGGGTTAGCATATAAATAATATTGTAACGCTTGTTTGATAATTGATAGTGAAATTCAGTTGTTTGCTCTCGTTGACGTAGGCACATTGCCGAACCACGTAATCTCTTGTGTCATTAATTATTTTCTTTCCTTTATTATCTATGTGTGATTGTGTTTCTATATTATTCATCATTGATTGCTGCATTGCACAATCTGATCGATTTATGTTTTCGTTGCACATTGGTATTTTTTCACAACAAATTGAACTTTGGTAGAGGAGGGTTAAGGACTTGTTAGTGCAGCAGGGTATGGTGAAAGCATTATACAGGAGGCATCCAAAAGGCATGGACAACATGAGTTGGAAGGAATTGAAAGTGAAGGCTATGGTGACTATTAGGCTTTGTCTGGCTGATGACGTGATGTATCAAATCATTAATAAGGAATCACCAACAATAGTTTCGCTGAAGCTGGAGAGTCGGTATATGTCCAAGTCATTAATGAACAAGTTATATCTTAAGAAGAAACTGTATGGGCTTAAGATGGTAGAGGGTTCGGATATGAATCAACACATCAATGTATTTAATTAGATCATCAGTTATATGAAGTGGGTTGATGTGAAGTTCGAAGATGAAGACAAGGTGTTGATACTACTGAATTCCCTACCTATGTCTCCTACGTATGAAAATCTAGTTACGAATCTGACATGGGGAAAGGAAACTTTGGAGTTTTAGGATATCGTGAGTGCTCTTTTGGGCTTTCACTAAAGGAAGAAGGCCAGTGATGAGAATTCACAAGGTGAAGGGCTTGTGGTAAAAGGTAATCATAATCATGGGAGAAGCAAGTTCTGGAGCTGACCGAGTAACAATAAGGCTGAGTCCAATTTTAGGAAGAGGAAGGACATACGATGTTTTAAGTGTGGGGAAAAAGGGCACATAAAATCGAATTGTCTAGATAGGAAGAAATGGAATGTAGAAAATAAAATATGTTCATTAAACTCGACGAATGTAGTGGAAAAAGGAGACTCAGGGAGCGATGATGGTGACATGCTTTTGGTTTCATCTGATTCATATGGTCTAACAAATTCTTGGATCCTAGATTCATAATGCTCTTATCACATGACCCAGAGAAAGACGGGTTCACCACTTATAGGTTGGAAAATTATGGTTATATTCTGATGGGAAATGATGCTTCATGCAAAATTTTCGGAATAGGGAACATCAGAATTAAAATACTAGATGGTATGGAGAGGACATTATGTGATGTTAGGCATATACCAGAGTTAAGGAAGAATTTGATTTCATTAGCCACTTTAGATTGTAACAGGTTTAGTTACAAGTCTGAAAGTGGGGTAATGAAGGTGAGTAAGGGTGCTCTAACCGTGATGAAGGGGCTGAAAGTACCAAGGAATATTTATGCACTGCTAGGTACCACAGTGTAGGTGGAGCTGCAGCTGTAGAGTTTGAGTTAGACAATATCGTCTTGTGGCATATATGGTTAGGGGCATATGGGTGAGTTTGGAATGATATAGCTTTATAATAGAAATCTTGTGAAGGGATTAAAATCATGCAAGCTGGATTTCTGTAGGTATTGTGTGCTTAGGAAAGAGAATAGGGTGCAGTTCATGACCGCCACGCACACGATGGAGGGAATCCTTGACTACATTCATTCAGATGTTTGGGGCCCTCGCATCATGAGGAGGGCATATGTATTTAGTGGGCTTTATTGATGATTACTGACGAAAGGTCTAGGTGTACTTCATAGGGCACAAGTTAGAGACATTTTCCAAGTTCAAATTGTGGAAAGCTGAAATAGAAAACTAGACCGGGAAAAAAAAATCAAATGCTTCATGTCAGATAATGGAACTGAGTATACTGATTCGAGGTTCATGGAGTTGTGCAAGCAGCATGGCATTAGGAGACATTTCACGGTATGCAAGAGACCACAACAAAATGGTGTGGCAAAAAGGATTAACTGAACCATAGCTGAAAGGGCTCAGTGTCTCAGGTTGAATGCAGGGCTCGCGAAGAACTTCTGGGTGGAGGCAATAAATATGGCGTGTTTCTTCATTAATAGATCACCAAAGGTAGCACTAGATGGGAAAGTTGCAAAGGAGGTATGGATAGGAAGCGTAATAGACTACTTCGGTTTGAGGGTGTTTGGATATCCAGCATATGTGTACGTTTCTAGTGAGGAGAGATCAAAGCTTGATGCAAAGTCTAGACGGTGCATCTTTCTGGGGTATTGAAAGGGGTGAAACGGGTTCAAGATGTGGGATCCAAAGGCAAACAAGGTGGTGATCAGTAGAGACGTGGTTTTTAATAAGAAATCCATGTTGCATTGTACTTAAGAAGAAGAAGAGAATTCTAGAAAACTGCAGCAGCAATAATCATTTGGTACGGAATGCAAGGAGTTCTAACTCAGAAGATCAGCAGAAACATAGTATAGTTGTAAACAGACCCAAACACACTATCAAGCCACCATCCAAGTACGAACTTGATGATCTAGTGTCTTATGCACTTATCACTAGTAGCTAGGATCCTACTACTTTTCAAGAGGTGGTGCATAGCTAAGAGAAAACTAGATGGATGGGTGCTATGATGAAGGAGATGGAATCACTATATAAGAACCAAAGTGGAGCTTCCAGTAGGGAAGAGGGCAAGAGGATGCAAGTGTGTGTATAGAAAGAAAGAAGCAGTGTCAGAAAAAGAAGAAGAGAAGTTCAATACTCGGTTAGTAGCAAAGGGTTACTCACAGAGAAAATGAGTTGATTATGATGAGATCTTCTCCCCTGTGGTCATACACATTTCCATCGGGGTAGTGTTGGGATTAGTGGTGCATTACGACAAGCATTTGGAGCAGATGGACGTAAAGACAACTTTCTCTATGGTGATTTGGAGGATCTAATTTATATGGTACAACCAGAAGGGTTCAATTAGCCTGGACAGTAGCACTTGGTCTGTAAACTAAAGAAATCACTTTAGGCTAAAGCAGTCTTTGATGTAGTGGTACAAATGTTTTGACTTCTAGATATTTCAGATTGGCTACATGAGGTGTGAGTATGATTGTTGCATTTATGTGAAGAGTCTTTAGGACGTTTCACTCATTTTTTTTTTTGTTTTATGTTGATGACATGCTAATTACTACAAAGAATATGACTGAGGTAAATCAGTTGAAGACTCTGTTGAGTAAAGAGTTTGACAAGAAGCATTTGGGTGTGACCAAGTAGTTTCTTGGGATGGAGATTCATAGAGACAGAGCTATAGGGAGATTTGTTTATCTCAAGGTAGCTATATGTAGAAGGTGTTTGAGAGGTTTAGAATGGTTAATACCAAACTGGTAAGTACACCGTTCGCGAATCATTTTAAATTGTCTACCGTTCAGTACCCAAAGACGAACGATGACCTTCGTGATATGTCAAAGGTCTCCTATGCCAGTGCAATGGGATGTTTAATGTATGATGTGGCATGTACAAGACCAAACCTGACACAAGATATCAGTGTGGTGAGTAAGTTCTTTTCGAATCCAAGTCAATAGCATTGGGATGTAGTCAAGCGGATCCTCAGATACTTAAGGGGTACTAAAGACTATGAAATTATATTCAGCAGACAATAGGGTGATCCTTCAGTTGTAGGATATGTGGATGCTGACTATGTGGGGGACTTGGATGACTACGTATTCACCCTTGTGGGATGGCCTATTTGTTTGAGGTCTATGGTGCAATCCCTTGTTGCCTTATCTATTACTGAATCGAAATATATGGCAGTGGCTGAGGCTACCAAGGAAGCATCATGGCTTACAAGATTGGTCAAGGAGTTGGGTATTCAAAAATGTGGAGTTCAGCTACATTGTGATAGTGAGAGTGTCATCTATTTGGCGAAAAATCAAGTATATCATGCGAGGACCAAGCACATAGATGTGCAGTTTCACAGGATTAGGGAATTTGTTGCTTCTAGTAAACTACTGCTTGAAAAAGTTCACACATTTGAGAATGCAGCAGATATGCTGACAAATCCTATTACCATAGGCAAGTTCAAGCATTGCTTGGACTTGATCAACATCTCCAATTGCTAGATGGGAGGCGTCCCAACCTAGTATCCTAGGTGGAGCTGCGGGTTATGCTTTCGTATTTCTCCTAAGGGGTAAGCATTCGTCAAGGTTGAGATTGTTAGAGTATGTGGCTCATATTAAGTGGAACACGTGCACAGGGAAATCATGGTGAGCTCTACAAGGAAGCTGAGCTGTAGGAAGAAACAGTCAATAGTTTGGTTAATGGTTACATCAACGGTTTACCCTCGGGAGAAAACCGTCGATGATTTTCCTAAAACCATTGACAGTTTTAGTCTGTGCATTTTAGTCTTGGTATTAAACCATCAATGGTTTGATGAAACCATTGACAGTCTTATTCGGTGCTGATTTTGAATTTTGAATCATAAAGATCATTTGGATGGGTATTTAGAGGACAAACCTCCAAGGATTGCTATAGGGGTATTTTAGAAACTACCTAAGTGCTTTGTACATGTAGGATTAGCATATAAATACTATTGTAAACCTTGTTTGATTATTGATAATGAAATTTGTGATTTATGGTGTATTCCCAAGAGGGAGAGTGAATTGGATATTTTAAAATTTCTAGGTCAAGTGTCTCCTATTTTAAAACACAACCAGTATTTCACAAACCTAGGGTTTTACTAGCATTTTCAAATCTTACAAATATTCAAGTATGCAAATATTTAAATCATGCACAACAATCACAATAAATTAAATACAAGCATACAAATGCAGAAAATAAAAAGTGTAGGTAGAGAAGATGCAAACACAGTATTTTTATGAGGTTCGGCAAACCCTTCCTACGTCCTCGCCTCAAGCCAACCCGCTTGAGGATTCCACTAAACTGCTCCCTTAACCAAGCGGAGCAAACCATTACACACTCCTTACAGGGTGGAGCCCTCCTCTTCAAACGATACCCCAAGCCTGGCACGATTCACTACCCGAACATTAGGAATACAAAAGATATGAAAAATATTTTGTGTACAAGTAGATGCTTCTCAAAAAGCTAATATGTACAATGTAAAAATATATGCACTCTCAAATGATAAGATTTGTGCTCAACAGAGTTTTCGGATTCCTCTTTCAAAATATTATTTTTAAATAAATGAGAGGGTATAAGAATATGTGATTTGATTCAAAAAGTGAAGTATGCAAGAAATACTTTCAAAGATCTAAAACCCAAAAGTGATTTCTGCAAAATTGATTTTCAAAAATTAGATGCAGGAGAAGCTAGGGTTTTTATCTTAATGAATTTAATTCAAATAAATGAGTAAGAGAGATTTTGAATCTTGCAATAGCAATGCTCAAAGATTAACAAGCTACGAATGGTTTCTCCAAAGAATACTTTCCAAGAAAAGATGTGGGAAACTATTGATTTACTCTTTAAAAGATTTTTGCAAATAAAGAGTAGAAGAGAGAATATTTGCTCTTTGAATTTGAAAACATGAGTGAAATCAAAGCTCAAAAATCTAAGGGTATGAGCAAGATTGATCAAAAATTATTTAATGGCTTTTGGGATTGGTATTTATAGAGATTTTCAAATTATAGCCATTAAGTGACTATTGAGGAATAAAATATAAATTTGTTTCAAAAATTCTGACCATTTGGAGCTTAAAAATAGCTCAACCCGAGAGTTCCAATCAACTGGGGCAAGCTCCGGTCAATTAGCCTTAGGCAATTTTCCAAATCCTGAACGTTCGGTCGACTGGGCCTTGTGATCCGGTCTACCAGATAAAAGTCCGATCGACTGGGCTTTACTGGCTTTCAAGAGGCTGGTCGAGTGGGACTTTACATTCAGGTCGTTTGGTCTTGTCGGTCAACTGAGCTATGAGGTCTGGTTGATTGGGACTTTACTAAAAATGAATTTTGGCCAAGGGTTATGTCCGGTCGACTGGGCTATAGATGTCGGTCGGCTAGGCCTTAACAAAAGTCGCATTTTAGCCCTCTTATGACCTTAAAAACATTTCAAACCTTTGTGTATGTGTTTTGCATTTTAGGTGAAAGGTTTTTCCAAAAAAAAACTTTGATTCCCTAAGGTCTCTCTATGGTTAGTATTGAGCATTCCATTATATCATATGAAGCATGCAATTACAAATACAACTAAATACAAATACAATTGAAAAAATAATTGTCTTCATCCTTTTACTCTTCAATCTTCCATGGAATGGGCCAAGTCATATATGCATTAAGTTCCCCATGGCTTCTAAATGTGTGTGTTGAAATGTAAAATTGCTCAAGTACTAAATGCACACATGAGATACTTGTGATTTGTCATTATCAAAATGGGATAGGACTCATAAAGTCAACAAAATTCAGTCATTTGCTCCCGTGGACGTAGGCACATTGCCGAGCCACGTAATCTCTTGTGTCATTGATTATTTTCTTTCCTTTATTATCTGTGTTTGATTGTCTTTTCGTATTATTCATCGTTAATTGTTGCATTACACGATCTGAACGATTTGTATTTCCGTTGTGCATTGGTATTTTTGCACAACAGTTTTGTATAGTTATACCATACATATAATATAAGGTTTTTGTATGTTCATAAGATATTTTGGATTACATATTTCTTAACATACATAAGTCTTTATGAAGCATTTTCATTATTCTATAAAATAGATTTAACAATTGGATGAAAGAAAACGTACACAAAGCAACACATAATCATAGAAGATTGAACTATGTTGAAGCTACAAAATTTTATTCCTTTCACTTTAAATGCAAAGAAGGAAAAAAAAATGGAAATTCAAATATACTCTTTCACTAAAGTCAATTATTTTCCGAGGCACCCAATAATATTACTCTCTCTAAGTAGCCATATGAATAATGCACCATATGTTATCTCCTTGAAGCACGAAATCAAAGGCATTGTTGGTATTATGATAAAATAGTTTTTAGAATTGTAAAATAATTTTTAGAACAAAAATAATGATTTTACAAATAAATTACATATACATGAATATAAAATATAAATTAATTTTAGGATGTATATTTTATACAATGAATTTTTTTGTTGAGGTATAAAGAGTTATAAGATGTCTAAGAAGAGTTCAGTACCGTCTTTCCGTCCAAGATATGTGGCTTGATAGCTGATATTGTTTATGTAGAGACCCGAAGAATTATAGCAGTTAAATAATAAAAGAAAAGAGAGAAATAGGAAAATTTTTAAAGGGGATTTATAGGGTCTCATCGACGAACACAGGGTGCTTGTCGACGAGCATCCTTCTTGGGTTCGTCGATGGGGACATTCATCTCGTCGACGAGAAGTCACCGAGAGGGCTATTTTTAGGACCTGAATCTCGTCGACGAAGAGTAGGCATTCGTCGATGAGATTACAACTTAGACTCGTCGACGAGGCCATGTGGACAGCATTTTATATATAGCCCTAAAACGGATTTTTGATGAAAACATCCATTTTATCAGTTTTTCTTTCTCTCTCTACATGGTTCCTCTGACTTCTCTCTAGAAATCCGGCTTTGTCTCTCCCCGGTTTGACGATCAGAAGCTACTACGGTGATCCTAGGGAGATTCTCTACAACATAGTTGGAGCGAAATGTTGATTTGAGAAGTTTGGGAACCATCCCAAAACCAGGGTAAGTAGATTATTTGAATATTTTCAGTATTACCCAATTCATTTGAGGCCAAATTCTGTATTATATGTGAATATACTAGAGTTTTGTGAAATAAAATCAGGGTATTATATTTTCAGGAATAGGGTGTTTTGGGACCCTGCAGACAAGGATTGAGGACCCCAATGGGTGGTATTTCAGGAATGCAGGTAAAATGATTTTTAGGAATTGAGCATATGTGGATTTGGGAAATTATATGTGTATTATCTCAGGATGTTGAAGTTATAACTGCCGCACGTGTGAGACTGTAACTAGCAGCTAGTGTTTAAATAGTCAGGTAAGGGAATATACTATGTTAGGAATTTTAGTATGATTATTAGTAGAAATTACATGTTTTACCAGATTATTATTATCCAGATTATAAAATATTTGTATAGCAGAAAATATAGATTTCAGAGCATGTGAATTTATTTATTTAAATTGTGTAGCATGAGCTCATAATAAATTAGTACGGCATTTATGCAGCTACAAATACCATGTTTTGCAGTATATTAGTAGAAAATATCATAGGATATATATATTTTATAGAATGATGAATTTTCAGTACATATACAAATAGAAATTATATAGTATATTTAAAAACATGATTTACAGTATATGTACAGAAACATATATTTTCAACAATTTCAGACCACCATGATTTCAAAACCATAACACCTAGATTATCATATACACAGACAAGTACATAGATATACAGACATTAAATATTTAGTCAGTTGCTCAGATTTTCAGATCAGTTTTGTAATGTTATGGTTATTTCAAAATCATGGTAAACCAATAATATAAAATATCAGTTAAATATATAGTATCAGACCCTGATGGACCAAATTCAGTCAGCAGAGCACGACACCGTAGCTATTTTCAATTCATAGTGCAACCACATAACTCAGATAGTATGTGGATATTCAGCAGTCGATGGACAGGCTCCCCTTTAGTTAGGGTTGATGAGGCTGATTTGACTTTCGGAGTTCAGTTGACTTATCCTAGTCGACCAGCCAGAATAGGTCCCGCCTTCAGACCACACAACTCTATCATAAGGGGTTAAATCATGATTTTCAGTTATCCATCAAAGGAAATTTTCTCAGTTATTATATGTATATTCGGATTTATAGAAACCATAGACATACCTAATACTAGAAGTATTATGAATAGAATATTCAGAAAATCAGTTTATGTTAAGCAACATAGGTATGAGCTATATTGTAATATTTATATGTGTTTTCTCAGACTCAGTTATTTACGGTATTTCTAAAATATATTTTACAAGTATGTAAACTCACCTACCGCACACTAGCAATAGCATATTTTGTCTTACTGAGCGTTGTCTCATCCCAGTGATTTAACATTTTTCAGGTGATCCAACTAGGCAAGCAAATCACACTCGTAGATAGAGGGACTATAGCACTGCCTTGTCAGGGTGAGTATTTTAGGAAGTCATTTTTTAGTAGTCCCTAGGTCTAGATGGGGGTATTTTTGGAAATGGTTGTGTATACATATTTTTGAAAATATTCTCACATTCTGGTATTGTATATATATCGATATGGTTGAATGTATTTCGCTTCCCACTATTTAGGTAGTTTATTGTGTCTCAGGTTCCACGGGTCCTATCTAAACTATGATGATGGTGGTATGATTTATAATAAAAGGTATTAGGGCAGTGAAGCTTCACAGTATATATATTTATAAGGAAAGAAAAAAAAATGGTATGAAAAATTGAGTCATAACAATTCATTGTCGGATACGCGTAGTGGAAGCACACAATCACATACGAATCAATCAACAACCATCAATGCAATCACTCGATGATGAAATATACTCAAGAAGAAAACACTCAGTAATGAAAAGAATCAAAAACACAAGCAAAAATGTAAGATTTATGTGGTTCAGAAATTTTCCTACGTCCACAGGAGCAGCAACCTCTTTTCCACTATGAACAAGGTCAAAGCTTACAATAGGGTTACAAATCAATGATTATATGCGAACCCTAAATGTAAAGGAACCTTAGATCCAATCTAAACAATCCCTATAGCAATACTCGGAGGAAATCCCTCCGATTAGCCCAATATACTATCCCCCGATTTGAATTCACGTGATCTACACTGACTGAAACCGTTGACGGTTCGGTGCTAAGAAAATCACCTTCTGCATTCTACCTGAAACCGTTGATAGTTAGGGCCCAATCTTTCGATAGTTTTCCCTCAAACCTGCAGACTCATCTCATGCCATTGCCCCTCGCTTCATATAGCCTTCTCCAACACATGTGATTCGCTCTGAATATGAGCCACATTCCCAACAATCTCCACCTTGGCGAATATTCACCATCTTGGAAATCCGAAAGCATAACCGCTACTCCACCAGGGACAGTAAAGTTAGGCTTTTCCATTGTGACTGGTTCTGTCAGCATATCAGCCACATTGTCAGACGTATGAACCTTCTCAAGAAGAAGTTCCCCTGAAGCAATCAGTTCCCTAACCCTGTGATACTACACATCAATATGCTTCGTCCTCACTTGGTACACCTAATTCTTCACTAAGTAAATGGCACTATAAATGTCACACTATATCTGAAAACCACCTTACTGGACCCCTAGCTCTTTGACCAACCTCGTAAGCCACAATGCTTCCTTGGCAATCTCAGCCACTACCATGTACTCCGACTCAGTAGTAGACAACGCCACAAGCGATTGGACAATAGACCTCCAACTAATAGGTCCTCCCACAAGGGTAAATATATACTCTATGGTAGACCTCCTGTCATCCAGATCTCCTACATAGTCAGCATCCACGTACCTTACTACCGACAGATCACTAGCATATGAGAAAATACCATTACAGATTCTAGACAGAGAAGAACAAGAGTTGCGTATTAAAAGAATTCAGTCAGGAAAAAAAAATCCTGTGGAGGAATCACATAGTAGAGGAAGCCTCATGGGAGCTAGAGGAGGAAATATAGCAGAAATATCCACACTATTTAGTGGGAATCAGTAGTAGTTAGGAATAATAATTCAAATAAAATCAGAAATGCTTATTTTAGTGCAGAGTAGTTAAAATATGAGTTGTATATTAGATTATAGGATAGATAGTATTTTTAGACAGCAAATTTCAAGGATGAAATTTTATAAAGAGAGGATAATGTAGAGACCCAAAGAATTATTGCAATTAAATATTAAAAGGAAGGATAGAAAAGGAAATGTCAAAGGGGGATTCAGCAGGGTCTCATCGACAAACGCAACACGTTCATCAATGAGAAGTCTTCTTGGGCACTTTGACATGGACATGTGTCTCTTTGACGAGAACTTACCAAGAGGGCTGATTTCATGGCCTAAAATTCGTCGACGAGGGTTATGTGTTCGTCGACGAACCTCTTTCTTGGACTCTGAAAAGCAAGGTGTAGTCCCAAGAGGGGGGTTGAATTGGGTTTTAAAAATTTTTTTTTTAATCTTTTTAGGAATTCTTAACTTATCGTTGATTCTTCAAACTTTCAGCAAAAGCTTATTTCTTAATTCAATCCACAACCACACATTCATTCAATCATCCAAGTAATCAATCAACCAAACCAATCACCACAATTTGAAAGAAAACAATCAAACCAAGATTAAAATATACAGCACTTTGATAATGTAAGAACTTGAGATGGTTTGTTTGTTTATATAAGCCATGTGGATATGAATTTGAACCAATCCTTATAGTGAATGTGAAATTGTTCCTTCAATGCAAACCTCAACTTAATTTCCAAACAACCCGGACTTTAAATAAACTCTTCAGTTAATTTTTCTTTCGATGTTTAACCAAGTAACGTACTCCCGTATGGTTTCCACAAAGAATGGTTTAACCAATGTACTCCCTTTAGGTTTCCGCAATCCCAAATCAAAAATTAAACCTTAAGTTTATTTAACTTCCAAATTACGTAGTTTGCATGATTACCAATTAAACCATCCACACAATTTAAATTTGCTGAAAATAAAGAGTAAGGGAAAGAAAGAATGGGACAGGGATTTTTGCAAGGTTCAGCTTATACCAAGCCTACGTCTTCTCCTTTGGCAAACCACCAAAGGATTACTAAAATCAGTTCCTTTGCCGAGCTGAACAACACCGGTTACAACACTCCTTCAGTAGGCTAGAGCCCGTCTCTCCAAATGATGTACCCTCGTTTGGTCACTCCTTCAATTAGGCTAGAACCTGCATCTCTAAGTAATGTCCTCTTGCTTAGCCAACGATCCAAACAATCCTTGGAATCGTAAATCTACAAAATACAATTCAATTAGATGTACAAAGAATTGCTCCTCAAAGAGCTAATTAGTACAGATAAAAACTATATACTTCAATAAAATTCACAATACAAAATTCAGATTGAAGCTCTAGGAATTTTTCACCATTATGATTCTTTCAATGAATAAAAGAATTGATAGTTGAAGCACAATATCAGTGAGATAATCAGCAAGACTTTAGTAGACTTCATGCAAGATGTAAGCAATAGAGAGCTTTTAGAATTTTAGAATGCTTGAGAGAAATTTGATTGCTGAATTGAATTCTTGGTGTTCAAATCAATGTAACTTGAGGGTATTTATAGATGTATAAAGGTATCTAGCTTGTTCCCCAAGGTATCAATGCTCTCATGATCTTCAAGTTTTAATCCATGCCTCAACCTTGATATAATCCTCCTTATTTGAAGCACATGCTTTCATAAATTCTTTAACCTTGCATTCATCATTAAGTCCTGAAAATACATCACTTAACAAAGCATGTTAAGTTCTACTTGTTTGTTAGCATCAAAACAGGATATTAAGACATATTAAGCCTTGGAAGGATAACAATCTCCCCCTTTTTGATGATGACAAACAAGAAGCAAAAATTGGAGTGAGCCTTAAAAAGACACCCCCTTTCAATAAGCATCATCTTAACAATATTTGCAAGATCAATGTTAATTTCAAAACTCTTTTACAATCATGCTCATTACTTCATTTAAGTTCAAGTTTATCAATCAATATCAAGTACTTCTCCTCCTTTTGATATATATAATGTCCATGCTCAATTTTTGCAATACCATGCTCAATTTTTGCTTAAAACTTCTCCCCCTTTTAACATTAATCAAAAAGAGAAAAAAAAAATGATTAAGTTCAAATAAAATCACATTTTGAGCATATCATCAAACATGCATATCAAACATGTGTACACACTCAATTTATTATTTTTCAATATAGCATGTGTAGGGTGTTTAAAGGTCATATATTTACTAACAGCTTTTTCCCTTTTGACATTTTTCAAGATACCAATGGTTGATTTTATGATACCAATTTAAAATTGAATTCATGATATCAATTGATTAATAGGGAAACAATCATAATATAAGCAATAAGTCATAACACTCCCCCTGAATTCAACACATTCAGTTTTGTTACCAATTATGCTTTTATCATCCTATGTTTCAAAACATTGATTCACATCATGTATCAAATATCAATAGCATGCTAATATCATCAATGTCATACCATGCTCATAGATATAATCATACTTGTCATGCTTAGAAAACAATTTAACATTTAGATTGTGATACCAAGTGAGCTTTTAAATTTTGATATCAATTAAAATATTCATGGATACCAAAGTACTTTATAGATACCAAAGTCATTATCACATCATGCATAGCTCATGGATACCAATATAACTATTATATATTTCATAACTCATAGATATCAATATAAAGAGCAGTAAGTTTATCCATGTGTTTCATCAATAGCCTGCATGGTCAAGAATTAATCTCATATCAAAATTTATGTTTATGCTCAATAATCTCATGCTCAAATTTTCAACATAGTAAGCCATAAATTTTCAATATAAGTCAAGTCATACACATGTAGCATATAGCATGTCATATAGGCATGTAAGCATGTAACATATACGCTTTCATTCTCAAATATCTTTTTCTTAATCAAGATACTTATGTAATAAGCTCAATTTGATATTTTCTTAATATTTTCTTAAGTTAAGCCTTGTAAAAAAAATCCTACGATGTTTGCCAACAATGCCATTTTGAATTCATTATAATAAGCTCTTAAACTCATCTTTAAGTTTTTCTTAGTTCGTTTCTTGATCATGAATTAAGTTACTTTCTCAATTTTAAAAGGGAATGACTTAATCCATGGAGTTTTTTGTTTATGAACTAGTCTTTCATCTTGGTACCCATACTTTCTTGGGTCTGGTTGGTTTCACAAGCAATGCTCCATACTTGTTTAATGGATATTCAAACTTTATATGCCTCTTTTTTTTACTTTGATAGCATATAGTGTTAGTGTAGGTATTAGAGGATGTGCTAACATAATCTTTGGATTCTTTTGAAAAATAACCTATGTAAAGATTCTTTTTCTTTTTATTTTCAATCCCATTAAATCCAATACCTTCTTTGTTTAAGGTCATCCTTTGTGAACCTATCATTTTGTCAAAGTTTGTTTTTCCTTTTGAAAAGTTATAAATGATCTTTTCTTTATCTTCAGTTTGATTTTTGAGATCATTTATCTCTATCTTTTTCTTGTCGTCGACCTTCTTTAGTGGTTTCTTTATTTCTTGAGATAATTTTCTTATTTTATCCTCTAATTCAAAATATATATATATATATATATATATATTTAGTGGTTTCTTTATTTCTTGAGATAATTTTCTTATTTTATCCTCTAATTCAAAATATATATATACATATATATATATATATATATATATATATATATATCTATCTCATATGCCGTAGAGGATAGGGATCAAAGGTCTTCTATCATTTTTTCATTCTTGCATTCTAATTCTTTGATTTTCAAGTATTTTTCTTTTTCAGCAAGATTTTTATATTTTTTTATGGCAGCATCATACTTATTTTCTATTTTCATGAGTTTTGAATCCTTTTCTCTTTCAACAGTTCTAAGGGATTCTAACTCTTTCATTATACCTTTATTCTTATTTTTTTAATGAAGTATTTTGTTTAGTTACTTTAATTAGCATATTATGAGCTTTGAATAAATCATTTTGTAATTCATCATAAGATGGCATGCTTTCATCATTTGATTCATCACTACTATAACCATTTACAGATTTAGATGAGGAGCTTCTGTAAAGACCCAAACCCGTAATAAGCTGGGTTCATCAATGAAGGAGTCACGTTCGTCGATGAAATCCTTTAGAGCCTCGTTGATGAAATTCAGAACCTCGTTGACGAGCAAATACCAAGCGGATCAAAGAAATATCCAGAATTGGGCTCGGCGACGAAGGAATGGCTTCATCGAAGAGTTGTGTGGCGGATTCGTCGACGAAGACGTAGCCTCATCGACGAGTTTGACTCAGTCAAAGGTTCTATAAATATCCATTTTGGTTGCTTAGAAGCTAAGTTTCTCCCAAATCTCTCTCTCTCTCTCTCTCTCTCTCTCTCTCTCTCTCTCTCTCTCTCTCTCTCTCTCTCTCTCTAAGATTCTTCGCCGTTCGACATCCGTTTCTAAAAATGGAAGTTCCTATGGGGATTAGAGGAGGAAGTTCTACAACTTTAGCAGATCGGATCGTTGTTTTGAAGATTTTCGGGTTTTCCCAAAAATTGAGGTAAGGATCTGATTTCAATTTTGATTGAATATTTGGATAGTATTTGAAATTATAGTAAGGTTATGTTCTGTGATTTTTAGGTTTCGAGGATTTCGGGTTGTCGGTTTGGACTATTTTTTCGTACATAGTTTCGTTTCGAGTTTAAGGTAAAGGGAATTTGATTACAACAGCATTTTTGGAAAACTGAACCGCTAAAAAGTTAGGTTATGCTTATATGTATGATTTGACTACTTATTTGCTAAATTCTACTGAGTAGAAATGTCAATTTTTATGATTTTACAATTTTTGATAAAAACAAGGATTTTGGCGTATGATCTCCAAATTTTACAAAAATCACTTCTTTGCATTTATACTATAGTACGAGATGCTTGAATCCTTTACTTTTTCATTTAAATGATGTTTACTAGATTTTTATCATTTAGCATATTTTTGGACTAAACTCGTGTGATATATGTTGAAATGGAAATGTATGAATTTTCTATACTATGTATATGGATTATGGGAACAGAGTTCCAACTTGTTATACTAAAAATGTGGAAAACAGAGGCCGGTTATACACCGAGGTGTATACGTGAAAAGGGTAAACCAAGAGGATATGTGTCGGATTATACCCAATGTGATTATCTGAATTTGTGAAAATACTAGAATTGCACAAGTTACTATATTGTGTTATAAATTGTATACATGATACTGGAACCACAGTTTGCTACCAAAAGAAGTTGAAAAAAACTTCAATGATGGGGTTGAAAAATACTCTAAACTACTATAAGCATGGTTCTAATGCTGGCAGTACAGTGCAACCATACATGAGGGATTAGTGTGGGTACTTGAGATAGTCGACCTGCGAGGAATTAGTAAGCTGCTGATAAAAATAAACCAAGAGGCGGTCAGACTATAAAAGATGTTTGGCTTTGTGTGTACGAACAAGACACTGTCAGAGGTATCAGTGCACAACCCGTGCTACGGGGGTAAACAGGAAAATTGTCATACCAAGTTGTAGTTGTTCTAATAATCATATGCATGATTTAAATACTTGAATGTGCAAGATAAATCTGATATGTTGTATTATAAAGAAATGTTCCATATGTATGAGTTTTTATGAAAATATGCATATATACAATCACACATTGTTGTAACACTTTCTTCCTTACTGAGAGGTGTCTCACCTTATTATACAACCTTTGTTTTCAGAACCATCAGTACGTTAGTCCTAGTAGCTAGAAGGACTGGGGAGATTGTTTTGGTTTAGCATTACGTAAGCGTTCCAAATTATGTACTAAACTTTGATGAAGTTCCTTTTTGGAGGGTTGTAATAACAAGTTATAATTTATGTCTGGATTTATGCACTTGAGGATGTAATAGTAAGCTCTAGTATAAGTCTAGCAGAAATCCCAATGAATGTTTATGTTTTTCCACAACATTTACATTATAATTATGTATAGTTTACACCCATATGTTCTTGTTTAGGGCGGGTTGTCTATGTATCTTGAACAGGTACAGGTATTTTGTATTTAGGTTAATGGTGCTGGTCCGTATAAAGGGTTGGGTCGTTACAGTTGGAATCAGAGCCTTTAACCAGTCGAGAGTGTGTTTTGATGCATGCTGTCTGGTTAGGGATATGTTTAGAACTTAGGAGTTGCTAGTTCTGTAGTATAGAATATGCCAGAGTGTAGGACGAATATAAGACCTTGGATTTTGCTTTGTATATTTGGAGATGGAATTCATTGATAGACTTTTGTGTTTTTCTGGATCAATCGAAAGGTTTAGAAAATCACGGCAATCCATTGACAGTTTTGGTTTCCTAGTAGAAGGGCGGAATTCGAGTTCAAATGATAACGTCAAATTAAAGGAGTATGTCAATATTGGGGATATGAATTTAAGGGAGTGAGTTTATAGTATGATAGTACCAGTCGATTCTTAGGCTATTACCTTTCTAATGGATTCTCGTAATTATTTTCAGGATGGGATCTAGGGATATTACTGCCAACGTGGGAGATAGTAGTAGTGAGGGTGCTGGCCTTGAGGCTGGTGACCACTCTACTAGTGTATTACGGGATTTTGCACAGTAGCTTATGGCTGAGGTAGTGTGAACGAATAAGGGGCAGGATCATCCTACGACTGAGTTGGGTTGCTCCATTGAACAAATCACCAGGTTGAAGCCCTCGGTTTTTGTGGGCAGTGCAGATCCAGTTCCTACTAAGAGTTGGATTCATGAGATCGAGAAGATCCTGGATGTTTTGAACTGCACAGAGAAGCAAAAAGTCACCTTCGCCACGTTCAAGTTGGCCGGGGAGGCTGAAATGTGGTGGGTATCTGTAAAGCAGATGGAAGAGCACCGACTAATACCAATAGCGTTGACGTGGGCTTGGTTCAAAGATCTTTTCTTTGAATGTTATTTTTTTGCCACGGTTAGAAACACGAAGATGGAGGAATTCATGAATCTGACGTAGGAGTCATTGACAGTGCAGAAGTACGCTGCCAAATTCCAGGAGTTGTCCTAATTCGCTCCATTTGTGATTCCCGATGAAGTGAAGGATGCCTGGAAGTTTTAGAGGGGTCTGAGGAGCAAAATCCGTGAGCAAACAGTGATCTTGCAGCTGCAGGACTTTGCTACGTTGGTTGACAAAGCCATGGTAGCATAAGAGTGTTTTCTAGAGGACGCAGAGGTTCAGGTCATTCTTCATCTGGGGCAAGACAGGGCAATTGGAAGAAGAACAGTGGTGTTATGTCCCAGAACACAGCACGTGTTCAATGTTGCTCTTTGTGTGGTAAGAAACACCATGGGCAGTTTTGGTTGTCTACGGGGGCTTTTATGCGGTGTGGTAGATAAAGGCATCATATGAGAGACTGTCAGATGCAGAGAAATAGTGGAATCTCACAACAACCATATAGGGGAAATACTTAGGCACAGCGTGATGGTCAACAAGGGGGTACAGCCCAGGCTAGGGTGTATTCTCTGACTCCAGCCGATGCTAAGAACGCTGGCGATGTTGTCACAGGTATCATTTACATGCTTTCTCATAAAATTGTTGTATTATTTGATTCTAGGGCAACACATTCTTTCATTTCTCATGAATTTGTGAAACTATGTGGATTAGAGGTGCAACGGTTAGGTTATGAACTGGTAATGGCTACGTCGTTTAGGTCTACAGTCAGGTGTAGCAATGTAGTCCGTGACTTCCCGATTCAAATATAGGGGAGGATGCTACCAATTGACCTTGTGGTGTATGACATGTTTGGCTTTGATATCATATTTGGGATGGACTGGTTGTCATCCACTTATGCCAGTATTGACTGCCACATGAGGGAGGTGTTGTTCGGACCGCCTGGAGAACAAAAGTTCCAGTTTTTAGGGTCGTGTGTGCATTCTGCACCACAGATCCTTTCTGCTATGCAAACTAGGAGGCTACTCCTTAGGGGGTGCCAAGGGTATCTAGCGTTTATGAAAGACACGCCAGCAGAAAAAAATAAACTGGAGATGATTACAGTAATGCGCGAGTTCCCTAAGGTATTTCCAGAGGACTTGCTAGGTTTACCTCCATATCATTAAGTGAAATTTGCCATAGAATTAGCTCCAAGTACGGAGCCGATATCAAAAGCTCCATATCATATGGCTCCAACCGAATTGAGAGAGTTGAAAGAATAACTTCAAGAGCTACTAGACAAGGGGTACATTCAACCTAGTGTTTCTCCTTGGGGAGGACCAGTGTTATTTTTGAAGAAGAAGGATGGGTCGATGAGGATGTGCATCGACTACCGAGAACTGAATAAGGTGACGATAAAGAACAAGTATCCGCTACCCAGGATCGATGATTTGTTTGATCAGCTTCAGAGCACGTAGATCTTTTCTAAGATTGACCTACGGTCTGGGTATCACCAGTTGAAGGTGAAAGCAGAGGATGCCTCGAAAACTGCATTTCAAACCTGGTATGGTCATTTTGAATTTATGGTTATGTCTTTTGGTTTGACTAATGCACCTACAGCATTTATGGATTTGATGAACAGGGTCTTCCACGAGTATCTAGACCAGTTCGTTTGGTATTTATCAATGATATCCTAGTGTATTCTAGGAGTGCTGCAGAGCATGAAGTTCATTTGAGACTGGTATTGCAAATGCTTAGGAATAAAAGGTTGTATGCTAAACTAAAGAAGTGTGAGTTCTGACTGGAACATATTGCATTTCTGGGGCACATAGTGTCTAAAGAAGGTGTATCAGTGGACCCAAGTAAGATAGAAGCAGTAGTGGACTGAGCGAGACCGAAGAATGTTCAGGAGGTCAAAAGTTTTATAGGTCTTGCAAGTTACTACCATCGATTTGTGGAAGGGTTCTCTAGTTTAGCAGGTCCTTTGACGAGACTCACGTGGAAGAACATGAGGTATGATTGGATGGATAAGTGCAATCTGAGTTTCTAGGAGCTGAAACGGCGAATGGTCACTACTCCAGTTCTGACTCTTTCATCCAGTGATGGTGGCTTTGTTATTTATAGTGACGCTTCGAAAAAGGGTCTTGGCTGTGTTCTAATGCAGCAAGGCAAGGTAGTTGTTTACACTTCCTATCAACTCAAAGAATACGAGAAGAACTACTCGACGCATAATATGGAATTAGCAGAGGTAGTGTTTGCACTGAAAATTTGGAGGCACTACCTATACGGTGAAAGGTGTGAAATTTTTACCGACCATAAAAGTCTTAAATACTTTTTCACCCAGAAGGAGCTCAACATGAGACAATGCAGATGGCTTGAATTGATTAAGGATTATGACTGTATTATTAGCTATCATCCAGTAAAAGCTAATGTGGTAGCTAATGCTCTGAGCCGGAAGTCTGTTGATGCATCAAACTTGGCAGTGGAGGTTCAGCATCAGATTTGTATGGACCTTGAAAGGTTGAGTTTGGAGGTGGTAGAAGGAACCCATTAGGCTATCCTTACTAGCTTGGTGGTACAGCCAACCTTGCAGGAGAGGATCCATGTGGCGTAGACAGAGGATCCCGAGTTGGTTGAGGTTAAGGAAGGAATTCAAAAGGGGTTGAAGCCAGATTTCAGTGTCTCTGGCGATGGGATATTGAGATTTTGTGGCAAGGTTTGTGTACTGAATGATGCTGTGATTAAACGAGTTATTTTGGAGGAGGCACACTGTTCACTCTATACTGTATATCCTAGTAGTACAAAAATGTACCGGGATTGAAGGGAATCTTTTTGGTGGTCTAACATGAAAAGAGAGATCGCCCGATTTGTAGAGCGGATCTTGACATGTCAACGGATCAAAACGGAACATCAAAGTTTGGCAGCACCACTTTAGCCACTTGACATCCCTGAGTGGAAGTGGGAACACGTCTCGATGGATTTTGTGATGGGTCTACCTACGGTGGTGCATGGGCAGAATATCATATGGGTTATAGTGGATCGGCTAACGAAGACTGTACATTTCATTCCAATCAAAGTTAGCTACTCTATAAATAGGCTGGCAGAACTTTATGTGCAGGAGGTGGTACGACTCCATGGTGTCCTTATTTCTATTGTTTCAGATTGAGATCCACGTTTTACATCTCGTTTCTGGAGGATTTTATAGGATGCCTTGGGATCACAACTGACATTTAGTACATCTTTTTACCCGCAGACGGATGGACAGTCGGAGAAGAATATTCAGACGTTGGAGGATATGTTGCGGGGTTGTGTACTAGATTTCGAGGATAGTTGGATACGATATCTACCGCTTGTTGAATTTGCATATAACAATAGTAACCAGATGAGCATAGAGATGGCACCCTATGAGGCTTTGTATGGTCATCGGTGTCGATCTCTGTTATACTGGGATTAGGTAGGTGAGCGGCAGATACTGGGTCCAAAATTAGTTCAGCAGACCTCTATAAAGGTTGAATTGATCAGGGAAAGAATCAAGATAGCTTAGAGTCAACAGAAGAGTTATGCTGATACTCGTAGATGAGAGTTGGATTTTGAGGTAGGAGATATAGTATTCCTGATAATCACTCCGATGAAAGGAGTGATGAGGTTCAGGAAGAAGGGGAAGCTAAGTCCTCGATATATCGGGCCTTTTGAGATCCTTGAAAGGATAGGTTCGGTTGCTTATCAAGTGGCTTTACCTCCAGCATTATTCATAGTTCATGATGTGTTTCACATGTCGATACTGAGGAAGTACGTACCAGATCCATCACACATACTGAGTTACAAACCTCTAGAGATCAGTGATGCCTTATCCTATGAGGAAGTACCAGTGCAGGTATTGGACCGAAAGGTGCAGCAGTTATGGACTAAGGAAATACCTCTCGTGAAGGTATTATGGCGTAACCATGTGGAGGAAGCTTCATGAGAATTAGAGTCTGAAATACGCCAGAAGTACCCGCAGTTATTTGAAAGTACATAGGTATATAGTAGCGTAGATGGTATAGATAAATGGGTATGATCTTCGGGAGAGTTTGTATGTGTATGTAATCTTCCGATGTATCTTCTTGTAACCATAGTATTCCTTTGCCATATGTGAGGGTATGTAATGAATTTGGGCTGAAGTCGCTTTGTAGGTGACTGTAGACTCTTTTGTAGAGCAGAATTATAAGAAGAGATTATGTTGGGCAATGGTTAGTAAATTTCGAGGACAAAATTCTCAAAAGAAGGAAAGATTGTAGAGACCCAAACCTGTAATAAGCTGGGTTCATCGATGAAGGAGTCACGTTCATCGACGAAGTCCTTCAGAGCCTCATCGACAAAATTTAGAGCCTCGTCGACGAGCAAATACCAAGCGAGTCAGAGAAATATTCGGAATTGGGCTTGGCGACGAAGGAATGGCTTCGTCGATGAGCTGTGTGGCGAATTCGTTCATGAAGACGCTGCCTCGTCGACGAGTTTGACTCGATCAAAGGCTCTATAAATATCCATTTTGGTTGCTTAGAAACTAAGTTTCCCCCAAAGCTCTCTCTCTCTCTCTAAACCAGCGAAGATCCTCTCTCTTTCTCTCAGATTCTTCGCCGTTCGACGTTCGTTTCTAAAATTGAAAGTTCCTATGGGGATCAGAGGAGGAAGTTCTACAACTTTAGTGGATTGAATCGTTGTTTTGAAGATTTTTGGGTTTTCCCAAAAATTGAGGTAAGGATCTAATTTCAATTTTGATTGAATATTTGGATAGTAATTGAAATTATAGTAAGGTTAAGTTCCGTGATTTTTAGGTTTCGAGGATTCCAAGTTATCGGTTTGGACTGTTTCCGTACGTAGTTTCGTTTCGAGTTTAAGGAAAGGGGAATTTGGTTACAACAACATTTTTGAAAAATTGAACCGCTAAAAAGTTAGGTTATGCTTATATGTATGATTTGACTACTTATTTATTAAATTCTACTAAGTAGAAATGCCGATTTTTACGATTTTACGATTTTTGGTAAAAACGAGGATTTTGGCGTATGATCTCCAAATTTTACGAAAATCACTTCTTTGCATTTATACTATAGTAAGAGATGCGTGAATCCTTTACTTTTTCATTTAAATGATGTTTACTAGATTTTTATCATTTAGCAGATTTTTAGACTAAACTCGTGTCTCCGCAAAGTATGGTTTAACCAATGTACTCCCTTTCGGTTTCCACAATCCCAAATCAAAAATTAAACCTTAAGTTTATTTAACTTCCAAATTACATAGTTTGTATGATTACCAATTAAACCATCCACGCAATTTAAATTTGCTGAAAATAAAGAGTAAGGGAAAGAAAGAATGAGATTGGGATTTTTACGAGGTTTGGCTTATACCCAGCCTATGTTCCCGCCTTTGACAAACCACCAAAGGATTACTAAATTCAGTTTCTTTGCCGGGCGGAACAAGACCGGTTATAACACTCCTTCAGTAGGCTAGAGCCCGCCTCTCTAAGAAATATCCCCTTGCTTAGCCAATGATCCAACAATCCTTGGAATCATCAATCTACAAAATACAAGTCAAGTAGATGTACAAAGAATTGCTCCTCAAAGAGCTGATTAGTACAGATAAAAACTATATACTTCAATAAAATTCACAATACGAAATTCAAATTGAAGCTCTAGGAATTTTTCACCATTATGATTCTTTCAATGAATGAAAAAATTGATAGTTGAAGCACAATATCAGTGAGATAATCATCAAGACTTTTGTAGACTTTGTGCATGATGTAAGCAATAGAGAGCTTTTAGAATTTCAGAATTCTTGAGAGAAATTTGATTGCTGAATTGAATTCTTGGTGTTCAAATCAATGTAACTTGAGGGTATTTATAGATGTATAAAGGTATCTAGCTTGTTCCCCAAGTTTACTTGGAGTAGGTTCCAAGTTTTATATTAATTTGGGCTTCAAGTAATTGAAATTTCAAAAATATATCCGTTGAGTATTTTAAAATGTGCCGCGAGCCAGACGACTGTGTGGTCTCTGGTAGTCGTCTATCCATGCATTTCAAGAATAAATTTTACAAACAGTAAGGTGGCAGTTGTCTGTCATAGGGGAGACAATCGTTTGTCACTGAACAACCAAGTCTTTTAAAACAAACAGAAGGGTGTCAGTTGACTAACAAAACACACCCAGTCGTCTCAGTTGTCACTAACAGTCATCTGTCATGTACTTGACAGTCGTCTGTCATGTTTCTATCTACTTAATAAAAAATCTTTAATATGGCAGATGACTGTCCAATGGCAATCAGTCGCCTGTCAACCAGTTTTTCTTAGTTTAAAACATTTTTTATCTCTCTTTTCATTGCTTAATTTATCTTGGAATATTAACTTGTTTAACTTTGAAAAATATGTTCCAACACTTAAACTAATGTTTCTAAGTCTCTTTGCCTAATGAGCTTCAAAATGAAAAATCATATTTTAAGTACTTACAAAGCTTGTCCTAAATACTCATTTGATTCTTCTTTGCTTTAAGTTCTCTTTATTGCTGAGCTTCAATGATCCTGAATTTGATGTGAGCTTTCAATTTTTTATCTCTCTTGATCTTTCATCACTAATTTAGACTTTGAGCTTCATTGATCTTTGAGCTTTCCATGTTAATCACTTAAGCTTTTATTTTTGTAGCTTTTTCTTTGATATCAATGCTCTCATGATCTTCAAGTTTTAATTCATGCCTCAAGCTTGATATAATCATCCTTATTTGAAGTACAAGCTTTCATGAATTCTTTAACCTTGCATTCATCATTAAGTCCTGAAAATATATCACTTAACAAAGCATGTTAAGTTCTACTTGTTTGTTAGCATCAAAATAGGATATTAAGAGATATTAAGCCTTGTAAGGCCAACAGACTTGTCGATGAGGTGTTGTGGCTCATCGACGAAGCTATGTGATCAGAGACCTATAAATAACCGAAAATGACATTTCAGCGAGGAAAATCAAAATCTCTTGGCTCTCTCTCTCTCCAGTTCAGTTCTCCCCCCTTTCTCTAGATTATTCTTGCCTCATTTCTCCCCGTTTCTATGATCAAAAGCTGCCACGTTGATCCTTGGGTGATTTTCTACAAGTCTGCTAGAATGGATTGTTGATTAAGGCAACGTAGGCACCATCCCAAAATTAGGGTAAGTAGATTATTTTGGTATTTCCAGTATTATCAGGTTTATCTAAGCCCAGATTTTGTATTGTATGATAATATACTGGTGTTTTGTGGAGTAAAATTAGGGTGTTATAATTTTCGGATTAGAGTGTTTTTGGGACCCTACAGGCATGGGTTGAGGACCCCAGTAGATATTTTTCTAGGAGCCCAGACAAATTATAATTTAGAAAATTATGAGTAGGCAGATTCAAGAAATATGAGTGTGATGATTTTCTGGGAACTTCAGTGTTTTTACAGGGAAATTTGTACATATGTAATTGCAAGATTTTGAGGTTGGTATGCCGAGGGTGTGATGGTTGAATTGGAGGCTTGCCTCCTAGTCAAATAGGTAAGGGAAATATGTTATGCTAGTAATTTTATGAATTTGATCAGTAAATTATATATGTTTCAGGAAAAATTAATCAGATTATAAATTACTTTCATTATCGGTAAATACAGATTTCAGTACAGGGGTTTTCATTTATTTAGTTGCGTGGCATGAGTTAATATTAGATCAGTACAAAGTTTTTACAGTTTTCAGAATACCATGATTTACAGTATATGTACAGAAACCTATCTTTTACAGCATTTTCAGAATACCATGATATATAGATTTTAGAACCATAACATTCAGTTATTTTAGTTAATCAAATATTTCAGTTATTCAGATAATTCAGTTATTCATATATCTCAGATATTCAGCTATTACAATTTATTCAGTTATTGCAGTTTATTCAAATCAGTTTATATAACGTTATGGTTATTTCAGTTGTATCAGAATCATGGTAAAATAGTAAGATAATTATATATATATATATATATATATATATATATATATATATATATAAAAGTATTATACAATATCAAACCCTGTGGATCAGATTGATATCAGTTTTCAGAGCACGGTAGCGTTGCTATTTCAGTTCAGAGTGCAACCACATAGTCGATCGTGCCTCTTTTGTGGACTGGCTCCCCGTCAATTAGGGTTGAGGTGGCCGATCTGACTATCGGAGTTCAGTTGACTTATCCTGGTCAGCCAACCAGTGTTAAGTCCCGCCTACAGGCCACACAACCTTGTCATGAGGGGTTAATTCATGACTTTCAGTTATCCATCTAGGGAAGCTTTCTCAATTATCATTACTATATATCTAGATTTACAGAAATAGCAGTCATACCTATAGATATTAAAAGTATGTTTGAATAGAATATTCAGAAACAGTTTATGTTAAGTAACATAGGTGTGAGTTATATGGTGTATTATTTATATGTGTTTTCTCAGACTCTATTGTTTATAGCATATAGTACTTTTAAATCAAAGGTTACAGTTATACAACTCATTTGTCACACACTAATAATACCATATTTCTTCTTACTGAGCATTGTTTCATCCCAGTGACTTAACATTTTTCACGTGATCAAGTTAGACAAGCAGATTAGGCTCACAGGTAGAGGGGTCGTCTGCACTACCCTGCCTGTAGGGTAAGTGTTGCCAGAGTGTTGTATTTTTGTGTAGCATTCAGGAGTTTTGGGTAGTAGATGCTAGGATGATGAGTAATTATGTATGTATAATTTGGGAAAATACTGGATTCTAGTATTGTAAATATGGATGTATGACTTTGTGTTTTCCGCTGCATAGGTACGTTATTCTGTAAACAGGAATTTCCTCAGTGCCCACCTAGGGCCTGAGATGTTATAGTAGACATTATTAGGGGTATCAGAGTATTTTATTTCGTAATATATTATAAAAAAAATGGTAAGAATTTTTGGGTCGTTACATATATGATTAAAAGTTCAAAAAATGCATGTTTTTTTCAAAAATTGCATACAGATGGTCGACTAGCTCGCAAGTGCAATCGACGGCCACCTCCTCATTTGAAAAAGTAGCTATTAGGCTGTCAAATGGTCTACCGGCCCTCTGCAAACAATCAACCGCTAGGTCCCAAGAGTGAATACTTTTACATTTTCTTTTATTTATGTTTTTTTTTTTTTTCATTATTTCATGTCTTTTTGAGTCTAAACACTCTTTGGAATGATTGGACGAGTTTGTATGTTGAATTACTAAATGTCTTCATGGTTTTTCCATAAAAACCCATGTTTTTCCTTCTCAATGTGATTTCAAAAATTTTTAACGTTTTTGCAAAATTTCACATTAAATTTTGGAGTCATACATCCATGATGCAACTTTTGAATATTTTTCAAAACATTTTAAATCAGTTTTCAAGGTGGGTTTGTGATTCTTTCACCAAAAATCCACATTTTTAAGTTTAAAAAAGCAACAAACATTTTTCAAAAATCACCCATAAAGTGGCTTAAGGGTGAAAAAATGAGTTTTTTTGTTAAGTTAAACTTGATTTTAATCTTTGTTTACAATGTTTTCATTGAAAAATCAAAGTTTTTTAACCAAAAACAGAGGTTTTTAAAGAAAAACAAAGGTTTTCCAACACAAACATCAAGTGATTTCAAGGGATTTGAAGTAGTTTTTAAGGAATGTTCAAATCTTATCAAAATGTTTTCTAGTTCTTATTTTTGAAAATATTTTGACGAACTATAAGTGGCTTAATTCTTCCATGGAGGATATGTAGGTAATCTACTTTAGTAATAGACTTGGTCATAACTTTTAAAACTAAGTCACTTCTTTCTTTTTCTTCTCTCCTTATTTTACTTTTTGTGTGCATGTTTGAGGTTTTTGAAAAGGCACAAAAGTAGTAGAGTTTTCATGGGGTAAAGGTTTGTATATAAATTCTATGAAAACCTTTTCAAAAGAGATTAAGAGCCAGATGTTTGATTTGTAAAATCAAATAAAACAGGAAGAATGCAGCAACCAATCGACTAGCATATGCTGCAAGTGAATTTTTCCTCAATTTTTAATATTTTTTTTTTTAATGTAAACTTCAAAATAAGAGATACACATACTCACATAAGGTAAGAGCAGTTATCATTCTTAGAATGGGTGTTTTAGAGTGATGGGTCTTTTAAACCTCATTCAAAAAAGATTTAAAAGTTTAACTTCCCTGTTCACTTTAGTACTCATGATCAAATCTCTTTTAAAAAAAGGTTTTGACTTTATTTTATTTTTCAAAAACTAAAATGAAGTGATGACTCCGTTTATAAACAAAAAAGGTAACTAAGGCATACAACTTAGTTCATGTAACTTTCATGTGTTAGATAAGATTTGCTTCTCCTAAATATTTTGTATCAAAATTCTACTAATTAAAATTTTAATAGAATTAACTATATTCATACCAATACCAAAAATTGATGAATCAAAAACATACGAATGCATTCTATAAAACATTTGACACATTCTATGATTTATAACATAAATATTTATGTCTACTATTTGTTTTAAAACTGCTAAAGTCAAACTTTGATCAAGCTGATGGTGTCATTTTTTGGTGCTTCCTTTAAATCATACATTTATTTTTGTAATTAACATAGTTTTTTTTTCCCAAATTCAGTAAAACCTATAAGTTGATCATATAAATTTCTTCTTTTAAATTTAGATTTGGAAAAGAATTTATACATCCATTTGGTGAATAATAAAATCGTGTATTGACTACTATAACAATAATAAGTTTAATAGAAATGACTTTACTTACAAAAAAGAAAATATCAAAGCAGTGAATATTTTCATTTTGTTTAAGACGTTTTGATACTAATCTATATATATATTGAACCATTTAGCTTTAATTCCTTTTTTAGAATTCATTTACGGTCAACAATTTTAGAACTAGAAGGTAAACTTACTTGTTTCCAAGTTCCACTTAAATATGAGTGATTCCATTGCATCGATTTAGAAAATAGAATTAGGTAAGGATAAAGTTTCTATTATAGTAGTAGGATCACCTTGTACATTATAAATGTGTTTAATTTTATTTATTAGTAACATACTTAGTAACAAGGGATTATCCCTCAAGAACAATGTCAAAATGTGGAAAAGAGTTTTGAAGGGGGGGAGAGGACAAGAACCACTATCCACTTCTTGTTGAAACTTAAAAAAATAAAAAAAATAAAAATGGAAACATGTGTAGTTATTATGATTTATTAATTAGTTTTAGTTTAAAATGTTGGGATATTTCTTCACTTGCTGCGAGTGGATTCATTACTTCTTTCTTGGGTCAAGGGTGGAACAGCACTTTTGTGTGTGGCTCAAAAATAAAAATTAAAAATTAAAAATTAAAAAATTAAATGCCATAAAAATTGTAAGTCAATCATGTGCTTAGAAATTTCTTATCAATTAAGGACCAAGAAATTTTTTTATTATTGAAAAATGAAATATTAATTATTGATCAACGCTAAAATAAATAATTGAAATCTAATTAAATAGTAATAATGTCTTTATTTATCATTTTATTTTTTTAAAAGAACACTTGAGATGAAATTTAACCACACTAATTTCAACAACAATAACATTAGCAAAGAGTAACAAGAACAACAACAAACAATAATCACCAACAAAAATAACCACCACTAATTGTAAAGTTCAATAAAATCATGCTCAATGATACATAAAAATATTTACAATTTAACAGCATTGAAGGTGTCATAGGCCCACTATTTCACACCTTTGTGAAAGAACCGTGCGGCACTAGTTAAAACACTCTTATTTAACTAACCAACATGTCGTTTACGACAACTCATCCACGAAACACTTTCATTATCATTCAATCAAATATCAGCGGAAGCAATAAGTAATTATGAAAGCAATGGCAAGCAAGTAGTAAATATTGAAGCAATGTAATGCATTAACAACACCTCCGTTAACATTGTGTGTTTAGCGAGGGAGGCAAGTAGGCTAAACATGTTGACAATAGCTAGTGAGTTTTACAAGATTGGTGAACACTCACCCTCCTATGAAGAGCTTTACGTGCAATTCTCATCCTGACATTAGGAAATATCAAAGTAAGTGGGGAGTCATACTACCTTATTTGGCATATGGAGAAACTATTAGTAGAAAATAAACCTACACTAGTATTTACATGATGGAAACTCATCCCAAATGCATGAGACAAGCGATCATAGACAAACATAATGCCCAGAACAAGCTCGGCTTGTTACACTCCCCCACTTATGTTGTTGATGTCCTCGTAGACTTTGACGCTAGGTACACTTCAACTTTATCCACGAACGGTTGCATATCTATCGCAGAAATTTAGCTGATTTCTTCATCACCAAGGCCTTTTCACTTCACTAAGAACTCCCGCCGCTTCTTCCTTGAGGATATGAACTCTCCGTTTGCAAGGATATCTTCAACTTCATGTCTGTCGAGCTGCGCTGTCTTTAACTCTGCTCTGTTTGACTAACTTCTACTTGGATCATCAATGTCGGGGTTCAATGGCTTGAGGCAACTGGCGTGAAACACATAATACACTTTCATCCAAGTCATAAGGTCAATTCTATAAGAGTTCTTCCCTACTTTGGCCAAGATGGGGACTAATCCTTCATATTTGCGAATTAGTCTCCTATCTCGCCCTCGTAGTGACCTGATTTGTTCAGGATTGAGCTTAACAAGCACCAAGTCACCTATATTGAAGTGTTGCGGTCTTCTCCCCTGATCTGCCCACTTCCTTGTCCTCTTAGAAGCTTTCTTTATATAAGCTCAGGCAATCTCTACATTCTATCTCCATTCTCTTGTGAAGATGTACGCCTTAGGACTCTTTCCTCTGTACGACTCGTCCACTATGTGAGGTAACAGTGGCTTCTGGCCTATAACAAGCTCAAAAGGGCTCTTGTTGGTTGTTGAGCTCCTTTGGGCATTGAAACATAATTAATCCTCATCAAGTAGTTCCACCCAATTCTTCTGGTAGGTGTTGACGAAATGGTGCAAGTACTCTTCCAGTAGCCCATTGAATCTCTCTGTTTGTTCATTTGTCTGTCGATGGTAACTCAAAGAGATTTCAAGTTGTGAACCGATGATGCTGAAAAGTTTTGTGCAAAAGTTGCCAGTGAATCTTGAGTCTCGATCACTAACAACGTATTGGGGAACATCCCCAATATTTCACAACATTCATAAATAATAATTATGGCATATCCTCTGGCGCCGAACAGTAATTTGGTGTGGCTATGAACGTATGATACTTTGAAAACCTATCTATAAGCACCAGTATAGACCCTGCATCTCCCACTCTAGCAGGTTGGTAATGAAGTCTAGTGAGACACTTTCCCACAATTTGGATGGTACTAGTAGGGGCTTTAGAAGTCCTGCAATCTTCCTCCACTCCACCTTGTCTTGTTGGAAAATGAGACAAATTCAGGTATAACGAACATCTGCTTTAGTAGTTCTGTCATTGGAGACATTCTCCATGAATACCCCTCTATGAACTTCATGTATTACTTGGCAAGGCTAAGAAAGGAACGCAACTCCTTCATTGTCGTAAGGATCTTCCATTCCTGAATCACCCTTACCTTCTCCATATCCCTCTAGATATGACCTTACTCAATCACATGATCAAGGAATTTGATGCTCCGTTGAGCGAAAGAGCACTTCTCTTTATTTACATACAGAGTCAGCCTATCAAACACCTTCCGTAGATGCTCTTCATGTTTTCTCTAAAACAACATTGATGCTCTGAACGGTGCTTTGGAAGGGAGAACATATCCGGCTTCCAACAAATCATCAAGTTGTTTCCTCCCCTGTGCTATCTCTAGAGGAGTTAACTTGATCTCCTACTCCAAACCTTGTTGTGGAGGCAAGTTGTGAGGTAGCTTATCCGACATCACCTCCTTGTACTCATCCAACACCGCTTGGATGGTCGTAGGCACTAGTTCTTGGCCTACTTATTCATCTACCACCACCGTAGGTAGATATGTCTGTTCACCCTTTCTCAATCCCTTCTTGAGTTGCATGGCTGAAAGGGACTTCCCATCGTCTCCTTTCGTCGCAACAGCTTGCACCATGCAAGGGTGATCTCCAATCAGACATACAGAACTAGCAGAAGGCATCAACATTGCCTTTGTCCCCCTCAATAATTCTGTTAGCTTTGGTGCAATCCCAAAAGGGGGGTGAATTGATATTTAAAAAATTTTATCCCCTAGGTTAATCCACTAACAACAGTATTACACAAGCCTAAGGTCAATCTAGTGCATATAAATAAATCAATGTAAATATACAGCAGAATTTAAACTGTAATAAAAATTTAACCAAGCATGCACAATAAAGTAATAAAGGAGACGACACCAGAAATGTTATTGAGGTTCGACAAACTGCCTACGTCCCCACCTTGGCTAACAAGCACAAAGATTACCACTATAAGCTCACTTAACAAGTGGAGCGGCACCTAAACAATCAGGTCAATTAGCATAGGACTGACCTCAACCTTTACAACCATGTCAAATTAACACAGGACTGACCTCAACCTTTAACAATCAATCCTTACCGGACTGGATTACCGCCCCCTCAAGCCATGCCTAGAATACAACAGATTTCACAATAAAATTTGCGTACAACCAATATGCTTCCCAACTAAGCAAATTATGTACCAATGTAATCAATACACTACCGAATGATATGATAAAATAAGCTCACTATAGCCTTAGTGTCTACTCTCAAAGATTTGTGCAAATAATGCAATCAGTACGTGAGAATGTATATGATAGGATTTTTTGTGTCAAAATAATATTCTCAATCACTATGCAACAACAAAGATCACAAGTATACTTCAAGAATCTCAACAAATGTTTTTTCTGAAATTAAACCATAAGAGATATTCAAAAATGATTTGTAAAACTTTATTTGATCTTTGTATTAAAATGATAATTTCAATCAAAAGTTACAACAACAAAGATCACAAGCACTCAAACAAATATCTCAAAATATATATTTCTCAAAGATAAGCACAAGAAATATTTTGAAAATGATTTATAAAATATTTTTAGCAATCAAAATCCAATGTGAACTCCTTGATTATTGCAATGACAATGTAAAACCCAAAAGCTTAATGAAGTATTCCTAAGGAAGACTTATTAAAGCACAAGAAATATTTTGAAAATGATTTATAAAATATTTTTAGCAATCAAAATCCAATGTGAACTCCTTGATTATTGCAATGACAATGTAAAACCCAAAAGCTTAATGAAGTATTCCTAAGGAAGACTTATTAACAAAGTCTCCTAGGGAAACTTGAAGTTTTGCTCTCTAATAAAATAATCTCAATCAACAAAAGCAAGAGAGAGCTTAAGCCTATGTGAAGAACACTCAAGCACACTTACAAAGAGATTTAAGCAATAAAAGTGTATAAGAATGAGTGTAGGAGGCTTAAAAATGGAAGTAGGATTTTTTTAATTTCAAAGGATTTTTGCTAATTAAGATTGCTAATCATTGACTAATTTTTGCAAATGAGGGGGTATATATAGAATTCCCCAAAATTATAACCGTTCAGGAAATATTTGTCATTTTTGAAAAAGTTAAACTGAGGTTAATAAATTTAACTGCATTTTAACCTCGGTAATTCTCACCAACCCAAGAGCACCGGTCAACCGAACTTAAGGTTCAGTTGACCAAGTGGTTGGGTTCGATCGACTGGGAAAAATTTGAACTAGAAGGATGGTTAATCGGACATGCAGGGTTTAATAGCGATTTTCCAAATCCGGGTGGTTCGGTTGACCAGGTCAATTTGAACTACGTGGTTCGGTCAACCAAGGCGTTGCCCATATAATCTTGGTCAGTCGACCAAGTGGTCAACTTGTTGACCCAAAGAGGTTCGGCCGACCAAGGCTTGCCTATATATATCTGGTCGGTCGACCGAGCGGTCAACTTGTTGACCAAATGGGAGTTCGGTCAATCGAAGATCTCAGTGTAACTGAATTCGGTCGACCGAACATGTCATCCTTGGGCATTTCGGTCCTATTCCACTTATAATGTTGTCCCTATACATATCATGATTAATTTTAAGTCAATAGGGAACAGTTTCATGCATAATAGTGTCCTATGGCCAATCTAAGGTCTTTGAGAGCCGACCGAAAAATTTTGGCATCAGTCAACCGGTGTCCTATGGTCATTTGTTTTCCTATGGTCATTTGAGCTTATCTATCCTATCATGCATGTAATGCATTAATTATTACATACCATTGAGCTTTAATTATTATAGACCCGAATAACAACTTAATTAAACTACAATGAATAAATATTTTGGGTCCTTGTCTTCTTTAAGCCCATGTGCGTGCACCATATGATACTTCCGATTGGTCCTGCACACAAACTCATCAACCATTAAGTACCAAAGTATTTTTCATAATCAAAACGAGATATGACCTATAAGGTCAACAAAGTCCATTCCCAAAATGACTTGAAATTCATCCAATGACACCGCTATGAAATTTGCATGACCTTCCCACTTTCCAAACTTCACCGTCACTTGCTTGGCTACTCCCAGAGTAGGTTGGGCCGCAGAATTCACTGCTTTTATGTGTCCTGTATCCTTCTCCAAGGATAAGTTGAGTCTCCATGCTTCTGATTGTGAAACAAAATTATGAGTAGTCTGATATTCACCATAGTGCGGGTACTCTTTCCATTGATCCTCAAGTCCACAAACATCAGTCCTTTTGCTTATATAACTTTTGGTGCTTTTGCATGCTTTTCCAATGCACTCACCTGTCGTATTGCACCCACCCTCGAGGTATCCTCCTTTTCCCTATCGCTTTCCACCACTTGTTCCAAAGTGGGAGCTTGTAAGGCATTAAGTAATCCCTTGTGTGGGCACTTAATAACTCTGTGAGGGCCTCGACACAAGTAACACTAAATTTTACTCTTCCCATTGGGTGTGTTGAACCCTTGAGACAATGGATCTTCCTTTGAAGTTAATTTCTTATAGTCAGCTCCACCAATTTTGGGTTTTCCCTTGTTGAAAGACTTTCCACTATTTCCCCCTCTGCCAAACTATTTAAACGAAGCGGTGTTATCACCAGCGTAGTCAGTCAAACATTCTGCGACAACTTGTGCGGTAGACAAGTCTTGAACTCTTTGTTTATGAAGTTCAGTTCTTACCCACGGTTTCAACCCCTCAAGAAAATAAAATAGCTTATCCTTTTTTAGACATGTCCTCGATATCCAACATCAAAGAAAAAAATTGTTTCCCATATTCCCTAATTGACCCAGTATGCTTGAGGTCTCTCAGTTTTTTCCTAGAATTATGCTCAACATTCTCAAGAAAGAATTGGGCCTTCAGCTCTCTCTTCAAGTCTGCCCAATTATTCACTACAGAATGTCCATTTTCAATTTCATTATACTTCGTACGCCACCACAGTTTGGCGTCACCAGTTAAGTACATAGTCGCAGTATCTACTTTCATCTGTTATAAGGTCGTCCTCATAGTGAGAAAGTACCGCACCATATCAAACGAGAAGTTCTCCAACTCCTTAGCATCACGGGAACCCCCATACGTCCTGGGTTCTGGTACCTTGGTCTTGCTAAACCCCGAAGTGTTAGAGTTTCCCATAGCAAGAACCATTAAATTCATCTTTGCATCCAAATCAGCTATCCGAGATTGCAAAGTCTCCACAGTATGGTGAAAGTCCTCTGACATTTCACATATTATACTTAATTGATGCTTTTTCGATTCCATCACTTCATCAACAAGTCCCCTCAATTGGGCCATCTCCGTGGCCACATTGTTGGCTGTTGTCTTAGCCCGTGCTTCTAGCACAATGATTCTCTTAGCATTGGTTGGTGCCATGGTCATTTACCAAAGTTTTCCCATTCCCACAATGAAGGTAACTGAATTCATGTAGCAACTAACCGAACTCTGATACCAGGTGTCACGGACCGACTATTTTACACCTTTGTGAACGAATTGTGCGATGCTAGCTAAAGCACTCTTGCTTAACAAGCCAGCTTGTCGTTTACCATAGTTCATTCACTAAACACTTTCATTAACATTCAATCCAATATCAACTAAAGCAGTAAGCAATTATGAAAGCAGTGACAAGCAAACAGTAAACATTGAAACAACTTAATTCATTAACAACACCTCCGTTAACATTGTGTGTTTAGCGAGGGAGGAAATTAGGCAAAATACGTTGACAATAGCTAGTGAGTTTTACAAGATTGATGAACATTCACCCTCCCCTAAAGAGCTTTACATGCAATTCTCATCCTGACTTTAAGAAACATCAAAGTGACCAAAGAAGCATACTGCCTTATTTGGCATAGAAAGAAACTACTAATAGAAAATAAACCTACACTAGTATTTACATGATGGAAACCCATCTCAAACGCATGAGACAAGCTGTCACGGGTAAGTATTGTGCCCTAAACAAGCTCGACTCATGACGGGTCATTGACTTTGATTTGTATTTATAAGAACTCTTACCTTTAGCTCTTCCAAAAACGAACTTTTCAAAATTATTGTTGCACTGGAAGTACACTAATCATGAAAATCAAAAAACACTCTCCATGATACAATAGTCCTTTTCGATGAACCATACTTGTACATGTTATTTATATTCATTGAATTTCTTGCACAAAAGTTGAATTTCTCCCATGAGATAATCTCATTTTCCTTAAGAGTCTATTTGGATCAAGGATTTTGGTTGGAAGAGGAAAGGAAATGAGAAGAAAACTCATTTTACATTATTTTTTTATCTTTATACCAAATACTACTAAAAATAAAAATTAGTATAATATGATTAAAATTTAAGAAAAATTAAACCTTAATGGTGTATAAAACCAAATTTGTATTCTCTGATTTGATATATTTTTTATTTTCTTTTTCAAATCCCTTCATAACCAAACGTAAGAAATTAGATTCCTTTAAATTTTTCTTTCCTCCCCCTCATATTTTTCAAGTTCCAAATATGACCTTAATGAATCAACCACACCTCTTTGACCTGTAACAACCTATAGCATCTTATATTCCAAGAGCTGTCAATAAATTTTCTAAATATTAAATTTGACCTTTTAAATGTGTTACCACAACATTTATAAAATTATTTATGCAACCTCCCCCTTTTTAAGAACCACATCTCATTAACATCAAAACACACAATTTGTTCATAGAACATGTTTTAAATGAAGCATATGAGGGCAATCAATTTCTAAGGCCCCATTTATTCGTGAAAAACATTTTTCATTCTCAATTTCTAGTCTTTCAAAAAATTATAACTCATTTTTTAGTTTTCCAATGCTCATATTAAAAATATAAAATGCAAACAATTCTTTATTTATATTTTTAGACATCAAAATAATTATTAACAAAGACACTTTAGTCTTTCAAAAATTATATAAAGTAGTATTTAAAATCATAGATTTTGGGCTTTCATTTAAATATGTATAGACTTGAAAGAAATTCAATGTGATTTTAGATTAAGTTCAACAATCCAAATTTCATGCTCCCAAACACATAATAAGAAATTAGGAATTTAGAAAATAATGTATTTTTCAATGTTTCTATTAAAAATATTAAAAAATAGTGACATTTTTTATAATTATTTGAAAAAAAAATTAGAAACAAAAACTCAAATAGATTCAGGAAGCAAATATTGCAAAAAAAAATTACTAGTTTCTACATAAATGTTGTAAAACTGATAAATTGACTAACCCTTTTTGTAATTATTCCCATAAACAAATATAACAAACGCTAGAATAAAATGTTACTACATTTTTCACTCCGAGCTTCTTTTTAGTTTATAACAATTAAACCCCAAATTACTTGTCAAATTAAATTAGATGAATACTTATAGAAAGAAATTTTGATAACTAATGCTTTAAAAAAAATAATAATAATAATGAATTCACTCCCATTGTAGCTAAAATGGTCAAGATCAAAAGACGTCAAGGAAAAAAAAATGTTTCAACATTTTGGACTAGACATGGTGATTAGAATTATATTACAACAAACGAATACAATGAATAACTGTGAAGCGGATAGGTACAATATTATCATCTCAATTGACAAGATGTCTCTTAGGTGAATGCTAGAAGGGATACAATGAAGAAACGCGATGAAAGAACATTTGGAATCACAAATAGGTAAAATATTTGAATGGCATGTAAAAAAAGTTGGATAAGATGACTAGAGTTATATTATATTAGACATGAACGGGATCGGTGAAGGGATGCATTGAGAGCGAAACAAGTAGGTGTAATGTTATAGGCAGCCAAACGACAAACTGCCACTTTGAACATGAAAACAATGATAGGGATCATCAACTCAATTCAGAATTTGTAATTCACCAATCACAAAATACCATGTTAGCATATAAACGTACAACAAAGAACGTTTGTTTTAGCATGGGATCTCAATGGTTCGGATGTCACACTACTTTAAAGGTCCAAACAATGGCATAACCCTATGATTGGTACGTTATAGATCCTGTGAAAGTTCCTCCTATGTATTTGCAAAAGTAATAAGTAGGACAATGTTTTATCTAGCTAGAATTGTTACATCAAATTAAAATGGGTTGGCCAATTGTCTTTTTAGTCGATATAAAAATATCAAACAAATCTACTTATCATTTCAAATCAAAAGAATAATCCATAGAAAGCAATTTTGATAACTAACGATTTAAAAATAAATTATAAATCCATTGCTATTTATGCAGCTAAAATAGTTAAGATCAGAAAGAAATCAAGAAAAAAATAATCTTAGGACATTTTGGACTAGACATTATGATTAGAATTGTAATTATCAAACGAATGCGATGAATGAATGCAAAATGAATAGGTACAATATTATCATCTCAACTAATGCCTCTTTAGCAAATGTTAGAAGGAATACAATAAAGGAATGAGATGAAAGAATGTTAGGAATCAGGGTAGGTAAATAGTTGAATGTCATGTAAAAATACATATTAGATAAGATAGGTAGAATTATATTTATTAGACATGAATGGGATCAATGAAAGGATGCAATGAGAGAGAATTAAATAGGTATTATGTTAATTGGCAGCCAAACGATAAACGGCCACTTTGAACATGAACATGATACTGGTAGGGGTGCAGGATTTGTAATTCACTAATAACTAAAAAACCATGTTTATACTTAAACCCACAAAAATATAATATAATATACTTTAGCATGAATCTCAATGGTTCGGGCATCACACCACTTTTAATGGGACAAACATTGACAAAATCCTGTGATTGGTAGGTTACAGATTCCGTGATAGCTCGTCCTATATATTTGTAAGAACAATCAGTAGAACAATGTTGAATCTAGTTTGTAGGACTACAATGGAAGAATGTAACAATAGGTATGGTGTTTAAACTCTGTAAATACATGTCTATTATTTGTTCTTTCAATAGTAGTATAGATTAGTTAGTAGTTAGAAGGCCAAACACAAATACAAATCATAAATAGTACAGAAAATAAACACATGCCTCACTATTTATCCAAACATCTAAAACCCTATATGCACTTAAAACAATTTACAGAATGAAACCCTAAAATAACTAATCTGTATGAGAATATTTATCGGCAAATGATCAAGCATTAGATCGGATTAATGATAACCTATAAATAGCGTTAAACTGATTAATCCACCAGAGAATAAGACCAAACTTTCCAGCACAATGGATCTAGAGAACAAAACTACCAAGAATCGATGAAAACCATTGCAAAAGAACAATTCAATTGAATTAAAGTGAAAACCTGGTTATAAGGAAATTACTACAAAAAATAACTGCCAAAAAGACAATTGCGCAAATCAACTCGTTACAAAGATTAAACAATTAGAATAAATGAGTCTTTAACAACAAAAAAACCAAGCTTAAAGTTTCACTAGTTAGAGTCACTCATTTATTCTTTTTGCCTAATTTACATTATTATAGATAATTTTTTTCAACATTTTAAGTCCCTTAAATCCTTATTACCTTATTTCAAGTTATTTGCATCTACCTCTACAATTTCTACTGCTACTCTGCTCTACTTGCACTACTTAGCATACGCGCCCAAACCATTAAAAATGTGTTCATTCATTAATTTATTTTTTTGGACTATACCACTTATCCACCTTAGCAATTTCATTTCAACAACTTTTACTTTTTGAATATATTATTTCTCAATTATCTAAATATTCTAGTTCATATAACATAGTTGGTCTTACCGCCATCATATAAATTTTTCTTATTAATTTTAAAGACATTCTAGGACCACACAACACACATTTGAAATATTTTTCCATTTTACTCACCCTGCTTTAACTTTCTATATAACATCTTAGATTTCTCCTTCAGCTTATATAATAAATTTAAGATATCAAAAACTAATGGTATTCTTAATTTCTTGACCATCAAGTTATTAATTTTTCCAATTTTCCTCCTACCAGTGAAATACCTTATTTCTACTTTTCCTGCTAGCTCTAGATTATAAACCTCATCTCTATGAACAGTCCGAGTACTCTGAATTGTTGCCCAAATAGTAATGATGAGACCGTATGCATTTGCTTGGAGATGAAGGTAAAGAGGCTGAAGTAAAAGTACCCAGGGAAGATGAGAAAGAACGTAAAAGCTGTAAAATTTTCTGCATTTGGACCATCAAATGACACTTACTTAAGGCTTCTCCCTGCTCTCAAAAGCTATCCCCCTAAAGGGAGGTCTAATTGGTATTAACATTTAACACTTTGAAACAAAATAAAACAATAAATAATATACTGATATAAAATCACGTTGGGTGAGAAATTTTAAACCTTCTCCCACAGGTTTCACATCACAAAAGACCATATCTTACCAGTTCTCAATTGCCACAGGGACAGGGTTCTAAACATCTGCAGGAAAGGTTTTGATTACAATAATGATCAGGACTTCCCAGAGTACAGAATGGTGGAAGCTGCAACCATACTCGGGGTGTTATCAAGAAACTTCAACTTCAAATCCTGCTGCCCAGAGTAGATTGTTGGTGGTGGATGTAGAAGTTCCAAAACCTTTTCCGCCGCAATTATCTGTTCTGCTCTAAGATCTTCATTCTGTATTAGTTCCCTGTGAGAAAGGGAATAATTATAGCAATCAGCGTAAATGATAAAGCATTTTAAGCCAGGAATCATGCAATCACTTCGATGAAAATGATTTTATCCAACCCTGTTTAACAGCGATATGCATCTCCCTAAATGGGATATGACTAGGGTGCCTCACGTGCACTCCTGTGAAATCAAGAATTTTATGGAATCCGGTTTAAGCTGAAATATGAAGGGGGAACAGAATATGCCAATACCAAATTAAAGCATCTGAATTATAACTTTTTCAGTAAAATTTAAAACTTCAAGAAAAACAAAAATATCTCAAATATTTACAACCATCAGCATCTTGGTCAACTAACCCCCACACGCTATCCTACACCCAAGGGCACAACGAAACCAGGCAATAATTATAATATCATATTATGCTTCCCCCATATCATTTCAAAATCATAAAGTTTTGCAGTGTTAAGAAACCAAAACATTTGATCAAGAAGATGAAATTAAATAATATGCTTATATTGCAAATGTATTTACCTGAGCAACGAGGATAATCTTGCAGGTGTGCATGCCTCGAACAGAGCTTCAGGAATAATAGCAGAATTCAAAAGGATATTTGGGAGGGAGATAAATGGTATCTTTGCTTTAAAACGGACAAACATTTCAGTTAGGAAATGAGCCCGATAAGCAACCACACATGGTAATCGGGCAAGCTGCAACTCAACCGCAACCGTTCCAGATGTACATAAAGCAACCCTGCTTGCCTGTAAGGTTTTATATTTAACTCAGTAAAAGACCAGAGCCTCTCCAAGAAGCACATATTGTGAACATCACAATTAAAGGGTCTCACTGATCTTTGTCTAGGGTTGATGGTATCATAACCATGGAAAGATGAAGCACAGACAGACATAGGTGTCCAAACCAACACGTGTGACATGTCAACATGCAAAATCTTTAAAAATTAGGACACAACACAGCAAGGACATGGGGGATTAAGAATTATATTTAAAAATATAATTTATACTAGCAATAAAAAATATTTTTAATCCAATAATGACCCATTTAGAGAATATATATATATATTCAAACATCACTTTGCATCAGCCAGAAAATGTTCATAAATTATAATTCATAAGCTCAGCTATTTAAACATTAAAATGTCATACCAGCAATCCATATAAAAACTAACTTAAAAGTATGGACAGTAAGGGCCAGTTCACTTATGGAAAACAAATGTTTTTTCCCATTTCAAAATTTTGAAATATAAAAATACCCCCTTGTTTTCCATTTTTCCAAATTTGTATAAGAGAGCTGGAAAACATCTTCTTTTTTTTTCTAGATTTCCTATATAAATATTGGAAAACTAGAAAACAAGGTGATATTTTTGTAATTATTTAGAGATCTGGAAATGGAATAAAATTTGTTTTCTGCAACTAAACATGCCTTCAAGATTATAGAACAGAATAATAAAGATTGAAGACACGTCAACTTGGTCCAGTGACAGTGAGTCCTTTTCCCTCCATTGCTTGTCTTCTTCATCTTTATGCCTCTCATCAGCAAACAATATAACCTCAAAATCTGGCTTATCAAGAGAAAGGTTTGGCACCAAGAGAAAACCAGCACCATCTGTTGAATTAAATTAATCTGCCCCCACCGCCCACATCTTTATCACCTCCTTGCTTTTGGGCTTCTCCTTGATAAAATCCAAAGAATAGTATGGAAATATACTAAGTCTTTAGCATATTGCAACATTATTTTGTTCCTCTTCATTGAATGCACAAAGGAGTCAATACTCCAGTTCCTTTCACAACATGATGGGAACAAAGGTTGTCAAAGTAACTTTAGACCTATAGATTGAAGCATAGGTGTAGAAGGTAGAAGCACCATGAACAACCCACCAAATCTTTGGATCCATCAACTCCTCTATCATTATCATCCATATAACCTGAAATTTTCACGTACATGTTCACAGCCCTGAACTCTTCCTTCTTGTCCGTATTGAACAACTGCAAATTATCCTCGGCTAGGGATGTTCATTCTTGGTGTTTGGATCATTCAGGTATGTTTTCTTGTAGATCACTTCAAATTTTTGACTATTCAAACCCTCCCTTCCCTCTTTATCCTGTTATTTGTAAGGTTAGAGTTCCTCAAAAAGTAAAGCGTTTACTTGGTTGGGCTTAACAAAATTAATACCAATAACTTACTACAAATTAGGAGACTTTTGAAGGCTCTCTTTCCAGATGTTTGCATGCTTTGCTATACAGCCTCGCATCTCTTTTTGCATTGTGATTTTGCATGGAGGATTTGGAATAAATTGTTTGATATTATGTAAGAGAGTTGGGTATGTCCCTGCTCAGTGGAGGACTCATTAGTCACTTCTTTCGCTGGCTTTGAAAGAAGGATAGAGCAGCTCTATGGAAGCATAGCAAGCATGCAGTTTATGGGGTTTATGGTTGGAAAGTAACACGCAGATCTTTTTTGGGAAGAAATTTCATTTGTCTTTGGTGTGGGAAAAGATTCAGGTTTTGACTTCTTTATGATGTGCTGGGTTTTAAATTTTCAAGGAAGCTAGCTTTCAGGATTTAAATAGAGGGATTGGAAGAACAGGTTGGCTTGATTTTTGAATTCTGTTTAGTTTTTTTTCTGGTTTATTCTAGATTTTTTGGGGAGGTTTCTTATTCACCCTCCTTGTCAATTCTTCCCTGCTCTTTTCTCAGCTGAAAAGGGGCTTTAGGGGTCCTACCGCAAGGAGAATCCATAATATCAGTTTCTGCTTTCAAGACAGTTCACAGACCGGACAGTTTGTTCGCAGCGATCAAGACATTGAAAGGCAGTGACTCACTTGAGATCGCGCTTTGAGGAGTCTATTAGACAGCCCCAGTTACTGCTGCCTATCTGCCTATGGGCTATGAGATGGTTTCTCCTATTAATGAACTTTTTTTTGCTATGAAAAAAAAATGGAAAAAAAAAAAAGTTTAAAGCAAGCCTTTCTCTCCTTCAAAATTCCTGTCTCTATGAGGAGGAACATGATTAGGTGCCTTGCTTAAACATGAAGTGCTATAATATCTACAAGAAAATATAACAAAAAAATTGTGCAATTTACAAACAAGGTATGAAATATCTTTAAAAAATTATGTTTACTAAATCAATGAATCTAAAATATTAATGAACTTGAAAGTTAGTAAGGATTTAGAGTGTACAGCAATGAAGAGTAATGAAATTCTTAAATTCATCGATCAACTAGAATTAGATACGCCACTTGGGAAAATATTGACTCTTCATCATCTCACTTCCCTTCAAACCAATATACAGCTTTCTCAACTTTCTCTATCATGGTATCCCACATCTCATAAACTAAGTGCAGAGTTGGAGTATCCCCACCACAATCCCTTAACGTCTCATGGATAGGCTCATTGAAAAAAGCAGGTAGTCAATCTTATCTCACCATGAATCACCCCACACTTTCTTCTTCATAAATTGTGCTTTACCCACATCATCTTCTCCACAGCAACTCCACTTTTTACTAATCACTATTGCTTGGGGCCCATGTTTCACTTCTTCAAATCTTTAAGAATATCAACCATGGAAACTAAGCTCGTTTCAACATTCACAAGCATCTTCAAATTTGAAAATTCATTGAAAATAGCTAATCTCATGGAGTGATTCATAATAAAATTACCTACAATTATTGTCAGCAACAATAGTTATCCAGTGGCATTCTTCAAATACTATTTCATTCACCACTATGTTTTGCTGCACAAATGTTCAAGGCCAAATTGAGTGTGTGGAGTGTGGACAACACTATTGCTAGTTATAACCTACGACTCCACCTCCATAATAGTCTTCCCAATCAAATTGGGGATAAACCAACAATCTTTGATTTCTCCCCCACAATTGACTACCTTTAAAAACATAGGCCCATAATTTTGTGCATCTTCCACCCATCACAAGCAATGCTTACACCTTTTTGACTCCATGTGCCTTTGATTGGTTCCAACAACTTTTCAACACTAGCCCTCTCCTTTTGAAATAGCGTGGTTCTTAATAAATTATAACTCATGAGGCAAATAACCAAAGAAATAATTGTTGGCAGAAAAACAGTAGGAACTTACATAATAAAGATTCCTAACCAAATGAAGGTTAAATGTTTTCTCTAAAGTTGAATTACCAACACCTTCTCTCTTATTTGGCTCATAACCTTCCATTATATAAGAATTGTTGCTCATACACGGAATTTTTTAGCGGAGATGTTCAGCCTTGACTAGAAGATGGTAAAGCGACACGCCTAGGCAACAAATTTTTCTTCCACAACTCAGCTTGTTCCACTAATCCATTCATCACTTCAAAATGCCCATAGTTGACCCTGGCACAAGCTTGAATGCCAATATCTAAAAGCTTTAGCAAATGGACTTTTACTCTTGAATAAGATCCTTTGAAATTCTTCTTGCAGTAATTGCACATAAAAGGTACATTCCCTCCACCTCCAGCCTTGGATTCAAGATTTCACACCCGAGTTACATATTGATAAAGAGGTTTTAAATCCTCTTGTTCATTATATTCCCACTACACAAACAAACAAAAAAAATAGTTCTGGATGGTTTCTCCTTCATGCCTACAATGTTAAGAGTTTATAAATGTTAATGCGTGCTAAAAGGCAATTAAGTGCACTACTGCACTACTATCTTTCTAGTTTCCAATAATATCCCTGATTCCTATCAACATGGAGTATGCCAAATTTCAGGTTGTATGGACGATTTTGGTGACAGTAAATCCATGAGTAGGAGGATTATGAATCCAAAAATTAAGTGATGGGAGGATTATGAATCCAAAAATTAAGTGGGACAAAATGTAGACCTAAAACAACATGCCTTATGGATCTTCAACACCTATGCTTCAATTTGCAGTTCTAAAGTTACATAGAGAGCATTCGTCCTCGTCATATGGTGAAAGGAATTGGAGTACTTACTTGTGCATTTAATGAAGAGGATCAAAATGACACCGCAGCATGTCGAATAATTAAGGGATGTCCATAGTAATCGCTAGCATTTGTTGAGGAGAAGTCCGCAATACAAGGAGGGGAGACTAAGATGTGGGATGTGGATTGTGGAGTAGATTTATTTGATTCGATTGACGGTATTGGTACTCTTGCGATAGCAAGCCTCTCTCTTGATGGCCCAAATTTGGAGGTTATGAGGGGCTTGAAGATGTGAAGACATCAACAATGAAGGAGAAGATGACTCCAACTGGTATTGGACCAAATTAAAGACATATTCTTTGCTCTTTATTATTTCCATGGCTTTTATGATTTACTGCAAATTTTATATTTGGATTATTGGTATGAACTTTCAATGTTTTAAACAAGATTTCTTAGGAATTAGAATTTATGATACATTTTTCTGGCTGCTATGAATTAAATGAAGTTCCATTGTTTCCCCTAAATGGATCATAGCTGGATTTTAAAAATTCAATTAACATATTATAAATTTAAAATTATAATTTTAATCCCTTGTGTCCTTGCCCTGTCGTGTCTTAATTTTTTAAGATTTTGCATGTCAGAGTGTCAAACACATATCTTGTTGGATACCATGTACATTCTTCATAACTTCTAAAGCAGAAAATTATGGTGACAGACCTAATAGAAAAATGCATGGTGTTTCAGTTACATAGGAAGTTAAATTGAGAGGCCTACAACAGAATGCATTATACTTCAGCTATGTGGAAAGCTACATTGAGATGCCTTACACAGAACGCATTGTATTTCAGGTGCGATCCTCCCGGAATCAATTTAACAGACACAGGCCACTTATTAACAGCTCCATTGATGTAGTTCTCCACAAGCTTATTAGGTGCAACATGGATTATTATTGTCAACTCAGAAAAGGAGTCTTTTAATAGCTCCACTGTGTTTGAGAAGATGGAAAGCATGCGGGTCACCTCTTGCAATCTGCTTCCAGGAAGTAAAGTAATGACGGTGGCTCCTTTCAAGATAAAGTCCATGTAAGTGCTAAGACTAGATTAATTTTTAATACAAAAATGAGTGAATCTCATTCAAAATCCAGATCATGGCATGTTTCGATGCAAAGGAGTTCCCTCAAAATTTTAAATGTTAAACAATAATGCATAAAGTGAGGGTAATCCAACACGTGATTAAAGAAGGAAACATAACCTCCTTCGGACACAACCCAAGCCCTTATTGTTAGCAATATAAAAGAAAACTCTTTGAAGTACTGCTGAAAACCACAGGAAAGCGAAGGGGAATTTCAAGGAAGTTCAAGTACAAAAGGTTCACATAGGCTTCATTTCATACCACCTATTGATAAGTACTGAATTTGAATAGGTGCTGAATAGATAATGAGTGTTGTGAGTTATAACTACTGGACAACAGGAAGGAAAAAGCAATATTCGGTTGTGTCAAAGGATAAGTACTGAGCCTAATTACTCATATAATTGGTATTAATGTAGTACTGAATTTAAATAAGTTAGTACAATCAAGTCAAATGATTCCACACATCAAATGAATAGATTGATACAAATTTCCAAAATAGTACAACACAACAATCTACTGCCTAAATTTAGCACAATTATTTCATACAATTGCAGCCATCCTTGCATCATTAAAGTTATACAGATTTGGTAATAAGATAATGCAAACAAATTTTTCTGAGACTCAAATCCTGAAATTAATAAGAAATCTAGACAATGGATTGAAAATGGCAAACTCATAAGCAACTGAATTTGGCTATAGAATGGATAACTAAACCAAACTGAAACTATAACCATATTTGCATTGTCTTTTTTGCTTGTCGGCTTTTTAAATTCAAAGATCAAAGTATCAAACACAAAACCAAAATAATTACAGTAAGTTGTTGGAAATTATTTGTCCAAAATACAGAAAAATTTGAGGAAAAGAAATGAAAAGGCTAAAAAAAAACATCAGTTTCAATATCTTTTACCAGCTATAGATTTGGATGAAAAATTTTGTTAAACCCGATGGAAGATGGATTGCAGAAAAATGTTTCCAAATGATTCAAGTAGAAAAGAACAGAGAAAGTCACACAATTCAGGAGTAGGACATGAAAACTTTTCATTGATTTTGTGGTTTGTAAATGACCACCTGTACTAGGGTTGGTACCTGCCCTCCAGTGAAGCTTCTATCATCACTTTAATACAGCAGTTAATAAATGCAAAGCATCAGTGGTTATGGAAACACAACATTTCCTAAAGAAGAAGAAAAACAAAAAACAATCAGAAGCTTATAAAAACAAAGTAGGGCTCTCAGCAAACAAGAGCAAACAAGAAGGGGTACTTGTTCAGTTCCATCAGATAGAAAATCTTATCAAGGGTACTGTTTCTATCAGATTAGAGAAATCCAATTCAGTCAGATCAAAAGTCTAAAGGAGGAGAGGGGGGGATGTTGAGATGTCTGACTCCATGCGAGCAGATGACCTTCAGGTTAGATGAATAAAGGCAGCAGAGAGAAGTTTGCCAGGGGAGAAGAATGCAAAGACATAAATGACGTAGGATGCCTAAAGTAAAACTACTTAAAATTACAAAATAACCCCAAAGTAATTAAAAATTACTTAAATAAATAAATATCCCTAAACAAATATAAAATCCCTAATTTCATAAATCTATGCCTTCTACAAAACTATTTAAAAGGCAGCAAAAGCAGTCCTCCATCATACTCCCCTGGCTAAAGAAAACTCAACTCCAATGAGTTAGACCGCAAGTATCACTCTAAGAGATCCAAATCAAGTGCACATAGATCATCCTCAGGAAGCCAAGCAGCATGTCGAGCAAGCAGTTCTCTCCACTGTATCAACAAAAACCTCCATCTGAAGAAGTCACACACCTATCATCTAAGATAGTCTAAATCTCATTTTGCTGCTGTGGTATGACAGGTACTTGGAGAAGGGCAGAACCTGCACAGTACTAGAAGTAAAAGCAGCGGTAGTAGAAGCAAAGCAGGAGGCCCGAAGGTACCTCAAATAAGGTGTCAAAATCCTCCACATTGAAATAGGATTAATATTCATATGAACAGGCAGATCAAGTAGATAAGCATTAGATCCAAGTTTGCTAATACCAGGGAATGGGCCAATGGCTGGGATTTCTTTAAGTAATTCATGAGATAGCATTGTCACCTACATTAAAATCTCTAACTCTATGATGCACATTAGCACCAAGTTTATAGTCTATATTACTCATCGCAAGTTTGCACCAAACCTGAGCATACAAATCATGGATACCCTGTGCAAAGATTCGCTCAGAAATGCAAACATTGGGTTGTAAAGAACAAGATCAATGGGAGCACGGAGTTCCTATCCAAAGACACTCAAATGGCCTTTTTCCATGGACTTATCTGTTGAATTATCATAAACAAACTCAACAGTACGTAATACCAACTCCCAAGTGCCATTTCTCCTACTACACCTAAGGAAATCACCCAACTACGATCTACAATTAACAAACTCTATTTGACCAACAGTGACGTGAAGGGTAAGCAAAACATCACACTAGTGGCACAAAACTTCCAAATGTCTTCCAAAAGTAACTAATAAACTTCTCTAAAGAGTAGTTTTGCTACACTGAAACATCAGTCTTATGGAAAAGGAATAAAATGCGCCATCTTAGAGAACCAGTCAACTACCACAAAAGTAGAATCATGACCTTGGGTTGTTTTGGGCGAACCTAGGACAAAATCCATAGTCTTTCCATGATATGTGTGGTAAAGGAAGAGATGTGATGCGTTTTGTTTCCTAACTTTTGCAAACTGACAAGTGCAATGCTGCAGAACTATCCTGGCAACATCAATTTTTAAAGAAGGCCAATAAAGTCTATCCTCAATCAAGGCAATGGTATTGTCTCTCTACCTAAATGGCCAGCTAACCACTTGCATGCAACTCCCAAACTAAGAAATCTTGAGATGAAGTGCGCAGAATGCCTTAAATAGATACTCCTCATTGGCAAGAAAATTAACATATTCGAATACCAAAACTTACTTCCAGAAAGATGATCCTAAAGTGAGGACAAATCACATACTCATTCTTCAATCTTTCAAATCCTACAACAATACTCATTACATGAAGAATAGTTACTACTCAACTAAGGCCATCGTCAACCTTACTCTCAACAAGATGCTTGAAAACAAAGATGCACTCAATTGAAGAATTCCACCCATCTAGCATGTTGAGAACTAAATTTCTTTTGTGATCTCAAATATTGCAATGCTTGGTGATTAGAATAGAGCACAAAATCTTGAGGCAACAAATAGTATCTCCAATAGCGGCGGGGTCTAACCTCCACATTGAACTCTTTATCATAAGTGTTATGTCTTTGTGTAAACCCATGGAGTTTTACACTAAAGAAAAGTACTAGGTGTCCCTCTTGGCCCAAAACACCACCTATAACAACCTTAGGGGCATCACCTCTAAGACTTTACTGAAATTAATATGCCTAATTACAGGTGCTTGAGTTATCTTCTTCTTAATCTCAATAAAAGCCCCAGCAGTTTTAGGAGTCCAATGCAAGTCACCTTCACTAAAACAATTGGTGATAGGAGACATAATAGTACCAAAACCCCTAATGAAACACATGTAGAAAATAGCTAAACCATGAAAATTTTGAATATGTGAAACTATACTAAGCCCAAGCCACTCTATCTTTGACCTTGTCTTGGTCATTGTTATACCTGCATAGTGACTATAAATCCTAAGAAGAGTACCCCGTAGTTTGCAAGAAGGTCAATTTTTTAAGGATAGCATACAATTTGGCATCCCAAAGAAGAGTGAAGACGTGATGTAGATTACCTAGATCCTCCTCTCTAGACCTACTATATACCAAGATATCATCAAAGTACACTGTACACCATGAGAAAATTTTCGATTGTAAGACCTGTGCCATAACCTTCGTAAAAGTACTATTATCATTAAAGATGCCAAAGGCATGACTAACCACTCAAACAAACCATTTCTAGATCTTAAATGCAGTTTTCCATTCATCTCTTGGTCTATTGCAAATTTGACAATAACCACTACACAAACCAATCTTGGAGAACCAAAAAGAGCCAACTAACATATAAAGCTTATCCTTATGTCTAGTAATAGGACAGCCACACTTGATGGTTCTACTAACTATGCATATTGCATATCCTCTAGGATCCATCTTTCTTCAAGACAAGTAGGCTTGGTAATGCACAAGGCCTAACACTACGAACAAAGCCCTTCTCAAGAAGCTCGCCTGCCTGCCCACTCAGTTCTCCTTTAGGTTCATCCCATAATGACGTAGGTTACACAACCATGACACTAGGACCAAAACGTCACTTGGCGTTAGCTCACTAGGAAGCTCAAGTACTACGTCAAAGAACTTAACCAACAACTTCGCTACTCGACCCACATCAAAGGATCCTAGTTGGAACTCACTTGGGATATGGGAACTCACTAACCTCAAAGAGAACTTCTTGAGCAATGACCTCTAAGAAACACTTGTTTTCTGAACTGTCTCTCAAAAGTTCTACAGTCTAGCAACTAGGAGTGCCTTGTTCCTCAACTTAGGATCCTTTGATGTGTGTCGAGTAGCGGTCAAAATTATCTTGTCATTGTACCTAAACACACAAGTGCTTTCCCTGCCATGGTTGGTCACATCAAGACAATCTAACCACAAATGCTCTCTAAAAAGACATGAGCCACATCCATGGGCAGAATATCACAATAAAGCCTATCCTTATAATCTCTTATTTCGATGACACAAGGCACCTTTGAGTGACAAGTAGATTTGTCCTGTTTACCTACTTTACCAAAAGATGGTGTTATGGTTCTAGTGTTCTACCTTAAGATTCAATCTACCTAGAGCAGCTTTGGAGATGACATTCATGCTATTACCACCATCAATAACCAATTTGCATGTCCATCTCCATATTTAATAAAATTGTGAAAAATAGTTCTTTGTTTCCACTTCTCAATACCCATAATAGTGGACAAAACACATCTCACCACACTAACATGGTTCTCATCCCCATTAAAATCATCTACTAACTCACCAAATTCGATGAAATATGGGTGTTTAAATACATGATTGGGCCCAAGACCCATAAAGATTAAGTTTTTAGGTCAAGTTCGTGGTCATCCATATTTATCAAGCCTACCTATAAACTCCCCAAATTCTAAAATGACCTCTTACACCATGCCAAGATACACTGAATCAATTGCCTCCACTCCTTTGTTTGGGATTATATATCAGACTAAGGGAGAAACTTTTCAAGAGACCTTACAATCCAAGGTGAAATGGGCTTCGAAACTTTGATACTCAATTCTCAAATAACTTGGGCATTTCCCACACAGAATTTTAATTACAAAATTGGTCCAAAATGAGCCCAATTGGCTCAACACGGGAACTAACCTTGACAATTGTGTGCGCAGGTGATGAAGAAAGGCCAACAGCAGTAGCTCAAGAATGAAGATCAATTTTGATTTTTTGTATTTTCTTAAAAATTGTACTCGTAATGCTAAAAAAATGTATTAATACGAAACAATTTGTACGAAATGTCGAGTTAGTGAAAATCCAATTCAACCTAGTGAGATTGAGAGAATCAAAAGCGAGAGACACAATTAGGTAAATACCTTAGATGACACCTTCATGACTAAAAACACTAAAATTAAAGCCCCTTAGTTTTGCTATATAATGATCAGAAAAAATGGAGTTCTCGCAATTATATTTTGTAATGAATTTAAAATCACTAATTTCATACTCAATAAACTAAACATCTCCCAAGTACCTTATAACATCTACAATCATGGTCTTACATTTCCATGAAATTGTCGAAATTTCCAATTTCCGTCACCCTCAAAATCAAAATGGCAATAGATTTTTGTTTTACATAATTTCCGTCGAAATCTCAATGAGTCATCTTGAAATTTATCGAAATTTAGAAAGTTTAACTCTAGAATGAAATTTCCTTGGAATTCAAATGAGAGACTTAGGAGTGAAGTGAAATTTCTCTCTTAATTTATTTTATTCCTTTTATTGAAACAAAAGATTATTATGAGGTCTTTTGAAATTATATGAAAAAATAAACTTACAAGAACAATTTATTAATCATTTATGTCTAAAATATCATTATTTGTATATTAAATAATATTTAAATGACTTATGAATGTCATTGTATTAACTAAATCGTTTAATGCACATTATCTACAAATATATGTTTGATACACATATTATTTTACAACTTTTCCATCTCATACACAACAGAGATATATTTAACTTGTAATATTATTAGCCCTAAAACTTATATTATTATGTCTATTGACCATTTCCAAAGTTTCATAAAAAGAATTCAATGTTTTACCATTGATTTCCATTATTTTTCAAATGGAAATCGAAAATTGAAATTTTCGTACTTTTGGAGCTTCGAAATTTGACTCAAAATCAAAATTTAAGACCTTGTCAATGACCTAATCCTCACATTCAGGCATGTCATCAACCTCACGCTCCAAATCTAAGGCTCATACCAAACAATGAGCGGCTACATGGCCTCCAGCATGGCAGCGATAGATTGCACAAAAGAGCTACAAGCAAGAAGAATGATAGACCCACTAGAATGAGAGAGACAGGATGGCACTCAACTTGCCTAGTAGTACTCTCTTTAAAGTTAGGCTAGGGCCTAATCACGAACTGGGAAACGACGAACCAGACTAAGGAACTAGACTAGCGGGACTCACTCGCATGAATTGTTGTTCTACAAAAAATCTTAAGGTACTTTAGAGATTACAACTCGATCTTTCTCCTAATATCCTCTTCTGTAAGACCATTAATGAACCAAGTAAATTTGTGATATGTGCCTACAATAATACAACTCCTAAGCAAAAACTCCTCCAATCATTCTATAAAACTAGCTATAGTGGTGGCTTGTCTATAGTGAAGAGCTCACCAAACAATTCTCTCTCATAGTAAGGAGGGAGATACTTCTCTTTCAACCATCAGCCTTTGTCTCATCTCTTCCCATCAAGCAATAGAAGGTCATGAATAGTTTGCCAATACTTCTTGGCTGGATCTACAAGTTTCAAAACAAAACTTTTCCTCGCCTGATTCAGTACCACTCGAAATAATACTTCATCCCCTCTATCCAATCTAAGAAGGCAGTTGGATCTAACTTCCCATCATGTGTACACATTTCAGCCTTTACCCTCTTTATAATATCCAATTAATCCTCATGATCAAGCCTAGGTTGATACCTATTGCCCCAATTAGGAATTATATCATGATACTCATTGGCTGGCTGTCTAGGGGTATGCTGAGACTCCACAGGATCGACCTTTTGATAATACCTACCTTCCAAATGTATTCAAGGGTCTAGGTCTATCATTAGGCAGATGTACTTGACTCACTCTATTGGTGGCTATTGGGGCTTCAAGAGCAAGAGAGGCTGACTCTACAAAGTAAGTGGATCCCTTGAGCTGCCAAAAAGACTCATCTCTTCATATACAACGCGCTTACCTAGAAATATCAAGACTTGTGCCATTTATTCATTGAGTTGCTCAAATTGATGGTCCACAGAGTTTAAATAATGGGACAAGTTCTGAAAGTCAATTTATGAGGTCTCAGGTGAGAGAGTCCAATTATGTTGATGTTCATAGCCCGCAATAAGATGATATAAAATATAAATGCAAAGGAAAGCTAAATTTGCAACAAGCAATATAAATTCTAGAACATTACAAATTTAGTGAAAACAAGTGTCAAAGCTCTAATTGGAGAAACAAGCAAGATGGCTAAATGCAAGAGAGAAAAAGGGACAATATGAGTCAAACTTTTTTTCAAAGAGAAGGTTGGGAACGGGGAATCAAGAAAATTTGGACTATGCGAACTTATTGATTACCAAATCAAACAAATAGTTATCAAGCCCAAAAAAGAAGAAATTATATCTTAGCAAAGGGCCAACAAGCTTGCTTTTGACTCTAGATCAGCCTGTTCTATAATTTCCCAGAAATACAGTCTATTCCTCACCCAAAAAATAATAAATAAATAAATAATAAAATAAAACTGAAAATATCGCAGAAAATATGGAACGTCACCAAACCTAGAACTGTTGGTGTCAGGATCAGCCAATCAGCAAACCTGGCTGGCACTAATGCTAGCAGGATCTATTTCTTGTTGTATTTTGAACATTTGATAGCAAATCCTTCATTTTTTTTATTTTATTTTTTTTTTTTGGGGGGGGGGGGGGGGGGGGAGGGGGGAGATCATATACAAAATCTCTTCAACATTCCTCCAAAATCTCACTGGAAACCACAATTTCTCACAATCAGATTCAGTTTATCTCCAGTATTGTTCTAGTATTCCAAAATCGCTCAAGGCAGCAGTCAACCTCTCTGGACACAGAAACTAGGTGGTTGGGAGGGCTGCAAGGGGGAAATGAGCTTTGAGTGATGATGAATGGCTGCAATGCAGAGGGTTTTGCAACAGCAGAAAGATTTCAGGCAAGGTGGAGGGCTTTGATGAAGAAAGATTCCATTTTGGTGATGAAACTTCTTGTGCAGCACACAGCTTTGAAGCAGCAGCAGTCCTCTCTCTCTCTCTCTCCCTCCCTCTCTCTCTCTCTCTCCGCTTCCCTAAATTTTTTTTCTTGATTTTCCTACTGCCAGTAGTTTCTCAACGAAAACATTAGAAATTTTTTTTTTTTTTTTTTTCCAACAGTATCCTGCGACTGTATCCTGCAGCAACAACATGATTTTTAAAATTTTTTTTTTAAAAATCAGAGTTAGAATTGAGGGGGAGACCCAGAAAGAAAAAGAGAAGAAGAAAGAAGAAGGGAAAAGAAGGAAGAAAAAGAAAGAACAGAGAGAATCAAAACAGAAAATGAATCAAAACAGAGAAAAAGAAACAGAAGGAAGGAGGAAAAAGAAGAAGAAGAAGAAGAAAGGTAGAGGAAAAAGAAAGAGGAGGAAGAATTAAAAATTACAAAATAACTCCAATACAAACAAAAATTACAAAATAACCCAAAATAATTAAAAATCACTTAAATGAATAAATATCTCTAAACTAATATAAATCCCTAATTTCTTAAATGTATGCCTTCTATAAAACTGTTTAAAAGACCACAAAAGTGGTCCTCCATCACATTAGGCATAAAACTGGCTTAGATGTTTTGGGTGGGTGACTATGGTAAAGATGGCCAGGACCTTGTTTATGAAGTTTGGGCTCCATTATCTATGTTGCACTGTAGCTAATGTAGTAAAATTGACCACTTAAAGTGGACATTATATCCCCACTTACAATTTTTTTCTTAAAAAGAGGTCTCAAAATATGTACTCTACAGCCAACACTGAAAGTACCTTTTTCAGGATTTAACCAAACAGATATTGTGTAAAATTGCAACCTACAACTCAATCACTTCAGTCTATAACCTAGATCAGAAAATTCTCCAGTGATGCCACTTATCTTGTCAAACCCTCACCCCTAAAGACTGAAAAAAAAAAAAAAAAAAGGATATTGGACCTGTTATTAAGAAAACAAATCTAGTAGAAATCATAAGAATTGATTACCTGAAGGTATTCCATATTTTCTTCGGAAGTCTTCGCAATTTCCTTGCACCTTACATTCATTTGGTGAACCATCTTTTCCCTAAAATGAAAAGCCTCCAGCATGTTAATGCTTAAGCAACTAGATATGTTCATTCACTGTAGTATGAATTGACAATGCTAATCACATCTTAAGTAATTGATCATATATGCAGTTCTCTTTATGTTGAAACAAAGAAATAATAAACATGAAAATAAATACATATTTAAGGTAAGAAACTCGGGCAGAGACTCAGGAGAATATGACTAAAACAATCAATTAACTCTGTTCAATCCAATGCATTTTTCAATATTAGATAATAAACTGTACCATATTAAACTCCAGAATATCTTCTAGTACAGGATGGCCCACAAAAGTTGCATCAAGTCCATTCGATCTGCAAACTTCTTCCTCAAATGGAAGTATGCACAAGACATGGTCCACAAACTCAGTTAACCCTTTGAGTCTTGTTTCACCCCCTTTCCATGCCCAGAATGACGGTGCCACATAATGAACATGTACAGGACTAGCCAATCCTTGCTGACCATATTTAGCTGCAAAAAGCATTGGCCAATTTTCCTACAAAATACTTTTTTGCATAAGCATTAAGAAGAAATTGATTAAAGCTCCAAAAAGGTGGTGGCATAAAACCTCGTAACTGCCTTAGCAGACGAAAAGAGAATCCCTTCGAGTCTACTGTCACTACAACATGAGGCTGAAACAGACCCACAGCCTCCACTGTTTCCTTTAGCTTAACCTGTAACTTCAGAATTCCAGTATGAAAATTGGATCTAAGTAAGATGCACCACCACTAATGCCACCATTTCTACTAAAAGATATACAATTGTGTGTCCAGGTGTGTATATAGGCGCATGCAAATAAATACAAATACATGTAAGTGTTGTTTTGCCACTTACCCTGATTGTATTTAGATGTGGCAATAATTCCCAGATCCCCATAACTGCAATTTCCTCCATAGGGAACAGAGATTTCAATCCTTGCCCGGACATCATTGACCTAAGTCAATATTTCATTAAGGAAATCACACATGATGCATTGTAAAGAGAAATTGTCTGTAAGAAAGCATAACTAACACCATATTTAGTTGTAAACAAATCAATCCCAATTGGCAATCCAGACTGGAACAATATAAATTCAAATAAATCATGTGCTTCTCATCAGAGAAAACATGAAACTGAACAACAAAAAATTTGTAGACAGCATTTAAGGAATTTCCCGAATAAGCATAAGGGTATTATTACCCGCATTTTTTTAAAGGTAAAACGCCCCTACTGTTTTAAGGTAGGAAAGAAGCACAATTCTATATCCGCCCAATCAATAATTTTATCCAATGCGCATAATTAATTTAAGAAACAGAAATCAAATGATGAGGAAAAAAATAAAATAAAATACAAGAGATGCAAAGAGAAAGCATACCCTCCAACACCTGCGAATCGGATAGGAAAAGGAGAAAGCTTTTTCAGAGACGACATGAGACGAGAACCAATGCAATCTCCAGAGACTTCTCCAGCAACCAAAAAGACCCTTAACTCCCCTTCTTTAGCAGCCGCGTCAATAAGGGTTTTGCTTGAAACTGACAAGGATCTTCTCGGTAGCCTTGAGAAGGCAAGGCTAGCAGCCCTATTAGCCTCATTACATATCATTCTGAGCAACATATTTGCCATTAACTGTGCTCAGTAAGCACCAAACAACGATATATTTTACAACTCCAAAGCAATTCCAGACAATAGTATACTTCGTAATGCTAAAAACCAAAGCAATCTTCTGCTTTGAAAAGCCAAAAAAAAAAAAAAGTCAAAAAAAAGAGCAAGTCATGAGTGCACCAAAACCCTAAACTGAAAAATTTTTAACAGTGAAGGACAAGAGCTTCCTGAGGAAGACAGGAGGCAACTCGTTAAACCATTTCTGAAAAAGGGTTTCTTCAGATCTTCCAAGTCTCTGCTACTGGGGATACAACAACAAAGGGAAGAAGAAAGGGAGTCATTTCTCCCCCATACTATTTGTGACTGACTAGAGAAATTTTTTCTTTTTAAAAAAAAAGTTTTAATAGTATAAATTATTTTATAAATAACTAGGCTTTCTATTTTTTATAATTTTAAAAAAATTATTAAAAAAATAAAAAAATTAAATAATGTAAGGGCATTTTCAATTTGGAGATAGTTATAAATGATTATAAAAGTATTTTGAAATAATTATGAATCGTTATAAGAATAAATTTAACATAATTATAATAGTAAAAATTATAAAAAATAGAAAAATTAAATAATGTAAGGGCATTTTTAATTTGGAGATAGTTATAAATAATTATAAAAGTATTTTGAAATAATTATGAGTCATTATAAGAATAAATTTAATATAATTATAATAGTATTTTGGGATAGTTATGGGTAGTTAAAGAAGTATCTTGAAATACCAACTGTTAGTTATAGAGATAAATTTAATATTTTTAAAAGGTGATATCAAAGGAAGAATCTCATTTATAGTGTTAGAGAAAATATTTTTATTTTTTAAAATTAAGATACAAAAATTTTAAACAAACAAATTTCTTATGTTTTCATATAAAATTATAGACAAATAGTGTAAATCATTTATAAACAAAAAATATCTTTATTTTTTTTTTAAATTAAGGCAAAAAAAAAATCTCAAGGAAACAAACTATTTATAAAAATATGAATAGGAAAAATTAATTTGTAGATAAAAGTATAATCTTTTAAAAAATAAGACTAAATATTTTTAAAAGAAATAAATTTTTATGCATATAAACTGTGCAAATTATTTTATGTACAAAAATGTTCTTTATCTTTTTAAGATGAAATATCCATAAAAATAAAATAAAATAAAAGTTATATTGCTATGGACCCTGTATAAAAAAATCCAACCAACCAAGATTAAGTTATTTTTTTAATGCAAACTAAAAATTTTATTTTATCTTCTTAAAAAATAAAATAAACTAAGATAATGTTTAAGATCATCAATTTCATACTTTAAATTTGTATGGATTTGAAGAGATTCAATATAATTTAATACTGCATTTTGTCCAAATAAATATAATTCAAATCTAAGGTCCAAATTCCATAATCTCAAACAAAGAGTAACAATATATCTATACTTTAAATTAATGAAAGTACAAATAAGATAAATCATTTAATAAAAAATGTCTATGTATTTTCTAAAATTTTTACCTATATAAACATTAAAAATTAATATTTCACATTTTTTTATTTAGAACATTCATATTATATCATGTAAATTATATTTGTAAGATCTTTCTTATCTTTGTATTTATGTGGTATAATAATTAATAGAATCTCATATTTATGTTTGTATCTTATAGTTTAAATATTTTTTTTATAAATAACTTAGGATAACCATGCTTTAATATTTGTAAATTAAATTATAATAGTGTATTAAAATATATGCACAAGATATGATTTTTAAAATAAAATTTTAATAAAGTCGTTATATTATAATATTTTAAAAATATGAAATTTCAATTTTGTGTGAGGCAAAGTTGATTTTTCAAAATAAAAATTAGAGTCCAAAACAAAATTGGTTTTAGTAAAGACATTAGATTTGAATTTTCTGTCAAATAAATATTGCAATGTTATGAACAAAATTTTTTAAAAGACATATTTTTTATGATTCTTAGTGAGATTTTCTAAAAAAATTTTAAATTTTAAACATAATAATATATTTAGTTGTACCTCTTATTTTGTATCAAGTTTCATCTACTTAAAATAGTTGGAATAACTTATTTTTTATATAAATTACGAACTGTAAATATTTAGTACATTGTCAACAAACTCATCATCTCTTTCCATATAATCCACGGAATTATAAATGAATAAAAAAAAAAAGTTTAATTGACTCATTCAATAATAGGACAATTTTTTTAAAAAACATTCAAATCTTTCAAATTTATGTCAAGTTATTGCAATTTTTATGTGCTAGATCTTGACACTACCTTTTTTTCGCATTTTTTATTTTCATTAACTTGCAAATTTGAAATTTAAAATTCATATTACTCAATATCAACTTCCAACTAAGATTTCAATGGTCGAATTGAATATAATTCAAGACACATCTACACACAAATTTTAATTTTTTGCAAACAAAGAAAATGCATCTTGTTTTCAATATTTTTTTTCTTTTCTTTTCCTCTTTGGGTGATGTCACCATATGAAGACATTAGGCTAAGAAAGAGAGTTTTTTCCCGTTTTATTATTAAATATAAATAAAATATAAAATAACACTCTGATTGGGAAAAATTTTCCTAAAATAATGCTTACGTAATCTCGCAAGCTTCATGCTGCGAGATTTAAACTCATGGGCCGCTCAGCGATCGACACGTGGCAACAAGAGAAACAGCGGACAGGTGACGCGTGGCGACGCTGGACCAAATCTCGCAGCTCGAAGCTGCGAAATTTAATAAGGGCATCCAACTAGAACGTGACGCGTGGCGCAAATCTCACAGGACCAAGCTGCGAGATTTGCGCTTGAAATCCATCCGCATTGTGACACGTGGTAAATCTCGCAGGACCAAGCTGCGAGATTTACGCCTGAAATCCATCCGCATGGTGACACGTGATAAATCTCGCAGGATAGTCCTGCGAGATTTGCTTTGTCTGCTCAAATCTTTCCCGAGCTCTCTCAGAAGACTATATCGCAGAGGAGGAAAGGTTGCAGAGGACCGTTCGAGCTAAGCTTGCAGAGAGGACCGTTCGAGGTGGCAGGTTACCGTTCGAGGTGGTAGGTGACCGTTTGGGCGAAGGCGAGGCTATTTAAGGGCCGAAGATGGGGTAGGTTTTTATTTAGAAAAAACGTGAATATATTATTTTACTTACTGAGATTTATTTTCTGTTTTGAGTTGGTTTCGTTTCATATTTTCGTTCCGACTATTTGGATTCGTTGCAGCATCTAGAGGAAGGTTAATTTTTTTAATTAACAATTTCATTAACGTGCAATTTTAGTGAAAGCAATGAAGTATCATAAGATCCATGAATATATTTATATTTATAAACCTGAGTTTTCTTCACAAATCAGTTACGCATGCCATGTATGTTTGTCCTCTGTTAGTATGTGTATATACTCTGTGTGCATAATGATTTGTAGAACTTGGTATTGCTGTACACTTAGGGCCTGTTTAGTTCTTGAAAATAAATTTTTTTTCCATTTCCAGGTTTATTATTACTATCTTTAGAAATTCAATGTTTAATTTCAATTGTGTCACTTAAGTAGTTTTGACTATTTCAGTTTATAAAATTTATTTATTATTTGCTTAATTGATATTACTTAAGATTCTATGTTTCATAATAAAAAATCGAACCGCAACATCAAACCAAACCAAATCGAAAAATTGGTTAACCATTTCTTTGGTTCAATTTTGGTCACAAAATTTTAATTTTTTTCATTTATCAGTTTGGTTTTTATTTAGCCCATTCAATAATCACAATTAACCAAACCAAACTGATATACTATAAATATATATATATAATGCATATTATGTATAATATCATGTAAATTTTTAATAATTTAATCTTGAAAACACGGGATGTGTACATAACATCCCTTATTTATCTCGATTAATTAATTACTTTTAAAATGTTTATCCTTAATATCCTAATTAGCTAGTAAGTAAATAAACATGATAAATACAAATACATATTTGAAACAATCGAAACTTACCTTACTTTAATTGCAAGTACTTGTTGAAGTTATAGCAGTAATTAAATTCTTATTTTCGATGTATCCAAAATAGAACTGAAATTTGTCAATAAGCTTACGATATTAGACATCATAAAAAATACAATATATATATATATATATATATATATATATATATATATATATATATAAACTAGTCCATAAACATCCCTAAGTCACTGTCATCAAGAAATTATTTTTATTTATATTTAATATTTTAAAAATGAATAAAAACATTACATGCCCTTATTCATGTAATTTATCTAATAGAGTAAATAGTGAGTTTAAGAATCGAGAGTGGTAAAAACTACATCCATCCTATTTAGAGTATGAATCTTGAAATTGAAAAGTAAGGACTTGTCTATTTGTTGGAAAATAGTTTTCATTTTTCTATTCAAGTTTTTTTTTTTTTTTAAATTATAAAAAAGTAAACTATTTTTTTATTTTACAACATATGTATGCGAAAAAAATAAAAATAGTGAAAATTTATTTACCTTTAGAAATAGTTTTATTTTTATTTTTAATTTTTTAAATAATTACAATAATGTAAGATATGTGCCTACTTTTTTAAAATTTTAACAAACTCGAAGTTCATGAGCACTAATAAAACTATAATCCCTTACTTTTTACAAAGAGAAGATTCTAATAGAGGCAAGACCATCATAAACTTTGAACACTAAAAATGAACATTCCACACGAGAAAGAGTTAGAGAAACAATTTCTCAAATGAAATAACTGTTGTGAATATAAAACTCTCAAATGAAATTAAAAGAAAACAAAAGAAGATTTTATATTTTCTCTTTTTGAAGGAAGCTAAACAAAATAAAATAAAGTAGAGAGAGATTGTAAGTAATAAGATAGGAAGAATTTGATAATACAAACTATATAAATGACAAAAGGTATGTGGTTAACTAGTTCTCTTTGTGAGATAATTATTTAGATCTATCATTGTAGTGTCATCTTCATCAAGCTTTTCGCATCACTTCTCTATATTGACATATCAAAATTTTTAAATTATATTGTATTTGAGGACACAAATTTGAAACTTTATATTTAAATTTGTTTAAATTTAGATAAAATTCAACATAGCGTAAACTTTAATCATAACTGATGTGTGGATTCTCACTCCTCCTAAATTTTTTTTAAGAAAAAATAGAAAAATGAATCTCATTTTCTTTCTAATGTATCAAAAGTAATTTTCTAAATTAGTCACAAGATGAGTTCATTGGAGATAAATGATATATTAAAAACAATTTTTTATTCATGTTTGGCAGCAATGTGAATATGATAGTGGCATTCATATAAGTTGAAGGAATTATAAGTTAATTATTTAGTATACACTCAATGGCACATGATGTTTTGGAGCTTTGCAATCTATATTTGAGATATGTATATATACATACATATATATATATATAATTAATTTAATTATATAATATAAATATAAAATGTTAATTAATTTTTATAAAATATTAAATAAATATTTGTGATACACGCATTAATTGAAGGCTTGCTTACAAAAAGGTTTCAAAGATATTATATATTATATCTAAGAAGTTTTTTTTTTTCTAAGCGCGAATTTAAATGCCTCTTGCATGGCTGATGCAGTGATGTGAATTGCATGCTGGTAGATATCATAGGTTCTCGCATGCTTAAACTATATTATTATATTGTCTACAAACGTTTAAGGGTCATTGTAAAAATGGGTAAATGTTCAAATTACACTTGGCATGCTGCCGAAATTTCGATACGACTTTTCGTAAAAAAGTTATAATTGCATGCAAGAATATTTTCAAAGTGACAAGTGAAACATTTAGAGAATATTGCATGCACATGAACGTAGTGAAAATAATTTTTGTTTACTATATTCACTTAGCATATCACTTATACATAAAATTGTTGTTTTGCGTAGGTCTTTTATATTTCCCGGGCGTCAATCTAGATGCCAGGAAGTTCAAGCAGTATTCCGGTTCCGGTATTGTTGTACATGGGGGGTAACATTATAACCGAACAAACCGGCGTTAGTTATAGTATTCCGCGAGTTCAACCTATTAGAATTGGTCATAGGTGTAAATTAACTAAATTGTATACGAAGATCTACAAGTACTTGCATATTGATCCAAATCAATATGCATTGCGGGTAACCGCAAGATACTCGATTTAAGGGCATCATGATAAAATCTTCTATGAGGTTGTTCTCGTAACTAGTGATTACGGTTTGCGCATGGTATTGGATGCACACTGCGTAGGGACGACATATTTGACTGTGCAACTGTATGTCAAAAACATTCCTCAGATGGGTGTTGCCGCAGATGGGCAGCCGGGAACGTATATTGAGCACGTGGTTGAAGCGGAGGAAGAAGATCCAGATGTTGGTGGGATGCTTGTTGTGTATATGAACGAATGTCCATGATCGTCATTTGAGCCGCAGACGTACGAAGGAATTACTATTCCTACGAATTATCATGGTGTTTGCAAAGAAGTTTCAGCAGAACAACCAGGATCGTTGTTCGCAATAGCGAACAAAGCGCTAAATGAGGGGATGAACATCACGAACGATGTTCATTTACAAGATGACACATACGAGGAGAAAATTGGTGAAGGGACGAACGAGTTCCCCGATGATGTCGACCCACCCCCCCCCCCCCCCCCGTGAATCGAACGATGCGACGTATACGGCAGATTTCATGGACGAACCTCCTATGTATGGTGTAATTGATGTAGATGCTGCAGATTTATCCCATGGTGACAAGCTTCCTATACAGGTAACTGGTTGGGATGAATCATCAAAACTGAGTAAAGGGATGCTATTCGGGTCGAAAGATCAATTGATAGCTGTTGTGCAAATATACCATGCTCGAACGCACCATGACTTCCACGTCCTGCAGTCGACCCCACTATTATGGGTTGTTAGGTGTAATAACTCTAAATGCAGTTGGAGACTATGTGCAATGTATTGTCAGAAACATCGATTTTTCGAAATCACTCAATATGGTAGTCTGCACACATGCTTGAATGAACTCCTCTCGCAAGACCATAGCCAAATCACGTCGTCCCTTATTGCTAGGGAGATTGTGAATATGATAAGAGGTGATACGTCGACCTCAATCGCTACATTGAAAAAATTCATAGATCGTCGTTTCGGCTATTCCATCTCATATAAGAAGATTTGGTTAGGAAAACATAAGGCAATTGCCCAAGTATTCGGCGATTGGGAGAAGTCTTACCAAACTTTGCCTAGGTGGATGGAAGCAATGTGCACTTATAATCCTGGTATTGTCGTCAAGTGGAGGTGGAACCCTATACCAGGCAGCGATCAGACTGTAACATTTGTATCAGTCTTTTGGGCATTTGCAGCATCTATTCAGGGTTTTCCCCACTGTCCTCCTGTGATATGTATAGATGGGACACACTTGTACGGTAAGTACAAGGGAAAATTCCTTATTGCGACGTGCCCGGATGCAAACAGGAAAATATTTCCCCTTGCATTCACTGTTGTGCAAGAGGAAAGTTTGGACACATGGAATTGGTTTCTGTGTTGTCTTCATTCCATTACCGACAGGGACGACATTTGCCTTATATCAAATAGGCATCTAGGGATCATTGCTACAGTGTCTCACAATCCCGATTGGCAGCCACCGCATACGCACCATCAATTCTGCCTTCAACACGTTGTAAGCAATTTTAGCACGAAGTGCACAGTGTCAATCTTAAGCGAATAGCTAAGCGAGCGGGAAGGGAGCATCAGGTCAGAAAGTTTAACATGTGGATGGAGAAGATCTTCGATGAGGGTGGGGAACCCGTGAAGACGTTCTTTGATCAGATCGCTCCTCATATGTGGACTCAGTGCCACGACGGTGGTAGAATGTATGGGAACATGACAACAAACCTCGTCGAATGTTTCAATGTCGTCCTTAAGGGAGCTCGTAGCCTCCCAATCACTGCCCTTGTGCAACTGACATTTTATCGCGTTGCACATTATTTCAACAGCCGACGGGAGGCTGCTCGTAATGCAATATTAGAAGGAAATGCGTTAACTCCTCATATATTGCTTGCGATAGAAAGAAGGAAGTTGAAGGTGACCGGACATCGCGTGACGACGTTCAACCGGTCTAGAGATACTTTTAGCATCACAACTGCGCAGTTGGGACCTCATAAAGGAAACAACGTGCAAACCCTACACATTCAGGATTTGCACGTCTGCTCGTATGGGAAGTGGCAAGCTTTGCACTTTTCATGCTCCCACCTTCTCGCTGCATGTGCGAAGACACGACTAAATGTCATGCAGTACGTTGAGCCTTGTTGGAGCACTCCCGAACATTATGCGACATATGCGGTGGATTTTCAGCCGATTATGCACGAGGCGTACTGGCCAGCATCGTCGTTGCCGACTATACAGGCAAATCCAACGTATGCTCGACATAAGGGTCGTCCTAGGAGCTCTCGTATACACAATGATATAGACGGTAGGGAAGGTAGGAAGAGGAGCATGTGCAATATATGTCATCAAGAAGGACATAATAGCAAAGGGTGTCCGAGAAGGACCCACTTAGGCGATGCAGCTAGACCGTCACGTTGATGTCGTATGCAGTTTGAGACTCTTTCACACCCTTCTTTTTTTGTATATAACTATTCTGATGCGACAATGCATTTTACAGGATTGATTGAGGGCCGTCTAATCTGAGCGTCTTGACGATGGGCGATCATTATAGGGCCAGCCAAGCGTTGGCTGATGGGCATGCAGTTTGCGGAGCGTTGGTTAGAGGCAGACCCCCGCATCATCCAACTGATACGCGATGCGGGGTTTTATGGCATTTATCAGATTGCTCATATCCAACTTGATTGGCATCTTGTCACAGCATTGGTGGAGCGATAGAGACCCTAGACGCACACGTGCCACCTACCTCTTGGCGAGGCCACCGTCACATTACAGGACGTAGCTGTTTTGTTCGAGTTGCCGATTGATGGGCGAGCCGTCACTAGTCGCACTGCCGGACCAGTGGAGGGACCTACAGACCGCAGGGTCGACTCACCTTGCGTACTATATGCAAGTGTTTGTTAGGCATAGTTTCGCCTGACAACGAGTTGGTTGGTGCACGCATCCGTATGCAGTTCCTTGAGGGGGATGCGTTTCGTGAGCTTCCAGCACATGCAGATTTTTAGACGATAGCATGCCACGCACAAGCCCACTTGTTGCGTTTGATTTGTGGGGTGATCTTCTCTGATGTTTCCGGCAGTTATGCGCACCTGATGTTCCTTCCACTCCTTAAGGACTTCGGAGCGTGTCACTCGTATAGTTGGGGTTCCGCCACTTTGGTGTGGTTGTACAGGGAGATGTGTCACGCCGCGCACCATTCGAAGACGCAGATTGCGGGCCCCCTTCGCTTACTCCAGGTTTGGGCTTGGGAGAGATTTCCTTCATTCGTGCCTACGCGGCGAGGTTTCCTGTAGATTGAGAGGGGTCAGGACGATCGTCCGGTTGATCCTCTCCCACTTGCATACCGGTTAGTACAAATTTTATCTATCCCCCCTCATTCACTTTATAACTATTACGAATACTAATTTGTAATACGTAGTAGTTTTGCATTTGGGAACTTACGTTTCATCTTATACAGATGGAGGGACGACTTGAGGGCATCAATGGTTGCGCTTCACACATTGCCCTGGTACAGGTTCAAGTTGAACATGCATCGGGAGCATGAGGTATAAATCAGTTAAAGTATAGCACATGATATTCTTTCTTTCTTTCAATTGTGTATAGTCCGTTTATCTTTTTGTTTTGTCTAAGTGTAGTTTTTATAGATGCTCTACACGGAAGAGATTTTAGCCGACATACCGCCTGACTATGCAGACGGGAGGGACCTGTGGGTAGCTCGAGTGCCACTCATATCCTTTCATATTATTGAGTGGTATCTCCCCGATCAAGTCATGCGACAGTTTAGGTTTCGACAGGTCATTCCCGCCCCATTTATGACTTCAGGGGTAGATATTGTTGGGGACGATCTCCACGGCATGGATGGGCGAGGTCGAAGGGTCATAGACTGGTCGAGTACGCACGCGATATTCGTCACTGTGTGGGAGCATCGGCGAGACTACATCGTACGAGGAGTGGCGGAGCACGGTCCGATGCGTCTAGATGACCTATACTTCACTTGGTATAGGTTTATCACACGCCGCTTCGTCAACAGGACCACTGCTATATATTTGAGTCTCATAAGAAGACTAATGCCACAACTCATTTTATGATATATACATTCCGATTTGAATGCATTAATAATATATGTTCATATCCTGCAGGCTGACATAGTCATTGAGGCAGACCAGATCTCGTCGGATCCTGCGATCCACCGATTGATGAGTGCTATAGTGGACCTCGTCCATAAGGACGGTAGACGGATCCTAGAACGAGGAGGTCGACCTGATGTACCAGCACGAGGAGGTCGAGCAGCTCCAATACGAAAAGGTCGAGCAGCTCCAGTACGAGGAGGACGACATGCCTCCTCTAGTCGTCCCGGGACTCCCATGTCCTCCCCACCAGTCGTACAGGCCGAGTACTTGTTCGGCCCGTCAGCGCCTTATGCGCCTTCCACTGCAGCTGATATTGCCAGACCGTAGAGCAGACCGACTGATGCCCCATCCGACTCTGCTATTACCCCATCGATATCATTTTTATTGGACGATCTTTTAGATAGGGTGGAGGTCGATGCACCCCCTATGCCGTCTCGTTCTCGTCCTGAGACATCGTATCATTTCTCACCGCGTACGCTCCGCATGGATGATGATGATTATACAGCACCTCTTGGGGGAGAGGATCCTCATCCAGGATGACGAGATAGAACACCTAATCATGCTGACCAGCAGGGAGAGGGTAGACGCAGACGGCAACCACCACGACCCCGAAAACGACCTCGCTGCGGCACGGAGTAGTTTAACATTATTTTAATTGCATTTTATTTGTATGTATATAATTGATTGTTTTGATTTCATTTTTATATAATTGATTATTTTTTATTATTATTTTGTATATATCATTTAATAATTCGTATCTCTAAAGAATTCAATACTGCCAAATATAAAAAATAAGACATAATTCGTATCGCTAAAATTTGCATGTCTAGTTAAGTTAATTCCTTAAATTGAATTGTCTTAACCCTCTCAAAATTCGTATTACTAAAATTTGTATGGTATTTGGTTAATGGATTTTACTTTTCGCGGTGTATGTAGTGTCGTGGGTAGTCAAAGTAAGATTACTTGTGTATTAAAAAAAAAATAACTTGAATTTTTTTTAAGATAATTTTCGTATAATTTTCCAAGACTATGAAAACAAATTAGACATTTAAGTGTGCGTGGAAACTAGTGTCATAGGTGTTTAAGACTATTTATTGTATTTAACTATAATCGAGTTTTAATAAATAACTTTTTTAATAAAACAATTTTATACCTTATCTCAAAATAATAAATTAAATAAGAATATTCTACCTACCCATATGATAGTATCCTAAGATAATTTTCGTATAATTTTAATCATTTCTCAGTTAAATTCCAATAGATTAGTACTTTGTTTTGTTGGGTCTCATAACAATTAAACACATTGTTAATTTTTAAAAAATATAATTGGAAAAAGTAAATTTCTCAATAATTTATAAAAATGCCTAGTAATTATAATGCTGCAAAATATTTATTAGATGTAATATTTAAAATTAACAATGTGTTTTATTTAAATTTAATTATAATTTAAAATATAAAATTTAAGTTTATCAATTTTATAAACTTAAAATTAAAATATAACAATTGTTTAATTGTTAAAATATAACTTTCCCTTATAAATTTAAAATATAATTAAATTTAAATTTTTTAAAGTTATAATTTAAATTTAATTATAACTTTCCCTTTTTACAAATTTAAATTTAAATTTAAATAATAAATTAAAAATTGTCTTGCAAAATGTTTAATTGTTAATTTTAAATATTACATCTAATAAACATTTTGCAGCATTATAATTACTAGGCATTTTTATAACTTATTGAGAAATTGATTTTTTCCAATTATATTTTTAAAAAATTTTGAAATAATACAAATTATTTTGTCATACTTATATAATTAGTTGGCCCAAAGCATCAAAACAGTCAATTCGAAATTTTTGTTCGGTCTCTAATCCACTTATTTGACTTTAATCATTATATTAATCATATATATATTTACTAAATTAATGTCATTTTAAAATATCATTTTATTAAGGACAAATTTTGTTATTCCACATGCATTTAATAGTTAACTAACAAAATATTCATTCCGTTAATAAAATTAAATTATAAGAAATTTTTTAGTATTTTTTTTAAAATTCACGGGTTAGAATCATATTTTGAAATTTTTTTTTGGATTTTAGCCAAATTTTTATGACAAAATACTTATTTATAATCAATAATTTCTTTTATGTAAATATTTTTTAAAAAAATTATATATTTAAAATTTAAAAATTTAAATTTAAGTTTAAATATAAATTTAACTTTCAATTATATTTATAAGGGAAAGTTATGATTAAATTTATTAAAAGGAAATGTGTTTACCACGTGTCACAATGCGGATGGATTTTAGGCGCAAATCTCGTAGCTTGGTCCTGCGAGATTTGTGTCATGCGTCACGTTTCAGTTGGATGCCCTCATTAAATCTCGCAACTTCGAGCTGCGAGATTTGGTCCAGTGTCGCCACGCGTCACATGCCCGCTGTTTCTCTCGTTGCCACGCGTCGAACGCTGAGCGGTCCATGAGTTTAAATTTCGCAGCATAAAGCTGCGAGATTACGTGAGCATTATTTTTGAAAAATTTTTCCCAATCAGAGTGTTATTTTATATTTTATTTATATTTAATAATAAAACGGGAAAAAACTCCTAAGAAAGAGATGTCTATTTTGACTGAGTGCTAAAATTAGATAAGCTTGAAGTCATGCAAAGTTGGGCCATTCATAGGGATTAGTACCCTACATCGAATGACACTAGTGCAAATGTTAACAGATCATAAGAAAAAGAGAAACTAGAGCATTCATAGGGATTTCACACTTACTCTACCTTATATGGAAACTAGAACACTTGTAGAACCCTACCTCGGATGTAGTTGAAAATTAGAGTTGAATGTCAATAGGATTTTGACATGTATAACCACATCCTAAAATAAATGACTGCAACCACGAGGTGTTACATGCAAGGGAATGAAATAATGCAACTAGGAGCTATTATGTGTAAGGTCACAACCTTGTGAGGAAAGGTTGGAAACTAGGAGCCATTACGTGCAAGAATACGACCTAGTGTTGAAAGAATGGAAACCAGGAGCTATTACGTGTAATGGAATGACCTGGTGTTGAAAGACTGAAAACTAGGAGCCATTACGCACAAGGGAATGACTTGGTTTTGAAGGACTAGAAAACTACGAGTCATTACATGCAAGGGCATGATCTAGTGTTGAAGGACTGGAAACTACAACCTATTATATGCAAAGGCACGACTTAATGTTAAAGGACCGGGAACCAGGAGCTATTATGTGCAAAGGCACAATCTAGTGTTGAATGAATGGAAATTAGGAGCCATTATGTGTAAAGGCATGACCTGTTGTTGAACGAATGGAGACCAGGAGCCTTTACATGCAAGGGCACGACTTGCTATTGAAAGAATAAAACCTAGGAGCCATTATATGCAAAGGAATGAATTGTTGTTGGGAGAATGAAAACTAAAAATCATTACATGCAAGGGCACAACTTGGTGTCAAAAGAATGGAAACTAGGAGTTATTATGTGCAAGGGCACCACTTGGTGTTAAATAAATAGAAGCTAGGAGTCATTATGTGCAAGGGTATGACTTGGTATTGAATGAATGGAAACCAAAAGCCATTATGTGCAAAGGCATGACTTGATGTTGAATGAATGCAAACCGAAAGCCATTATATGCAAGGGCAAAACCGAGATTGAAATTAATGGAAGCCAGGTGTTGTTACATGCAAGGGTACGACCTTGATTTAATGAATTGAAACAAAGAGCCATTACGTGCAAGGGCACGACCTGGATTTAATGAATGCAAACCAAGAGCCATTATGTGCAAGGGCATGACTTGGTATTAAAAGAATATAAAAAAGGTTAGACGACCAATTAACATGTTCCCTTAGGTTTGGTAACCTTGAACTGACTTGTCCTTAAGGATTTGGCAACCTCAAACGGACTTGTTCTTAAGGGTTCAATGACCTTGAATTGGTTTGCTTTCAATGGTTTGGTTACCCTGAATTGACTTATCCTCGAGGGTTTGGTAACCTCAAATTAACTCGTCCTTAAGCGTTTGGTGACCTTGAATTGGTTTTTTGTCAAGGGTTTGGTGACCATGAACTGAATTGTCCTCAAGGGTTTGATAACCTTGAACTAACAAGTCCTCAAGGGTTTGGTGACCTTGAATTGGTTTGCTCTTAAAGGTTTGGTGAACTCAAACTGACTTGTCCTCAAGGGTTTGATAACCTTAAACTGACTTGTCCTCAAGGGTTTGGTGACCTTGAACTAACTTGTCCTCAAGGGTATGACAACCTTAAACTAATGCCTCCTCAAGGGTTTGTTGACCTTGAATTGACTTGTGCTCAAGGGTTTGATAACCTCAAACTGACTCGTCCTTAAGGGTTTGGTGGCCATGAATTGGTTTTCTTTTAATGGTTTGGTGACCTCGAATTGGCTTGTCCTAAAAGGTTTGACAACCTCAAACTGACTTGTCCTTAAGGGTTTGGTGACCTTGAATTAATTTGTCCTTAAGGGTTTGACAACCTCGAACTGACTCATCCTCAAGGATTTGGTGCCCTTGAATTTTTTTGTTGTCATAAGTTTGGTGACCTCAAACTGACTTGTCCTCAAGGATTTGATGACCTTTACCTGACTCATTCTCAAGGGTTTGGTGACTTTGAATTTGTTTGCTCTTAAGGGTTTGGTGACCTTGAACTGACTTGTCCTCAAGAGTTCGACAACCTCAAATTATCTTGTTCTCAATAGTTTGGTAACCTTGAATTATGAAAAATAAAAGGATGGATCTCCAAGACTAGATGACTTAGAAGTAAGCTATCCTTAAACAAGAATAATAATGGACCTTAGAGATTTGAAAGACTCCAAACTAACTTTCTTAAAAAAGATAAAGAAAAGACCTCATAGATTTGATGACTCCAAATCGACTTTTTGTAAAGACCTGAAGAATTATAAAAATTAAGTAAATAAAAGAAAGAAGAGAAAAGGATTTTTCAAAAGGGACTCAGCAGGGTCTCATCGATGAACGGAGGGTGCTCATCGATGAGAATCCCTGCGTTTGTCAATGAGCATCCTTCTTAGGCTCGTTGACGTGGTCTCGTGTCTCGTAGACAAGAACTTATCGAGAGGGGTTTAGCAGAGCCTAAATTTCATCGACGAGAGTTACGAGTTCATCGATAAACTCCCTTCATTGACTCGTTGATGAGGTGACGTGTCTCGTCGATGAATCTGCATCTTATAAATATGCTGAACTCGGGGTTTCAGCGAGAAAACTCATGCAAACTTCCTCTCTCTCTCTCTCTCTAGAAATCGACTCTCCCTCCTTCTCTCTGTATTTTTGGCTTCATCCTTCCCTGGTTCGACAATCGGAAGCTGCCATGTTATTCCTAGGAAGATTCTCTCCAAGTTTGCTCAAGTAGATTGTTGGTTAGGCCAACTTGGGCACCATCCAAAAATCTAGGTAAGTTGGTTATTTTAAGCTTTATAAGTTATTTGGTATTTCTGGACTGAAAAAAATGTATTAGGTGAGATAATACTAGAATTTTGTTGGGAAAATGTGAATTTCAGGGTATTGAGTTGGGAACACCACATGTGCAAGTTTGGTTAAATTTGTGGGCTTCTCAGTAAGTCATGTAAGGGGATAAACAAAGTCAACATTTTTCATGAAATTATTTATTATTATACAACATTTATTTTTAGAAAAATATGTATGATATGGAATTGTGTTTGGAAATACTGCTGTTGAATAAGGCAATGGTTTTAATACATTTTATCAGGAAATATGATTTTAGTTCAGATTTTATGTTAAAACATTACTTACACTTGTGTGGCATGAGTATGATTTTCCATGAAAATTACGTTATACCAAAATATTATGTTTTCTTCAAAATAAGCAAGTTGTGGCAATTTTCAAGAAAACCATAAAAACAGCACAAGAACTATGGTTTTGAAATATTACGTTAAACAATATAGAAACTTCACGATACAGTATGTTATGTTAAGACCGGTGCAGATGCAGTAATTTATATGTTATGATATGGTCGACGCAGATGTCGTGACTTATATGTTATGATATGTTGGTGCAGATGTCATGATTATGTATGATATGTCAGATTTCATGAAAAATACTATCATGTTAGATATTATTATAAATATGAAACAGCCATGTATCAGTATATGAAACGTACTATATGATATCAGAACCCGAATGGCTTAGTTTAGTTTCATGAAGCACAGTACTGTTAGCTTTGGTGCAATCCCAAGAGGGAGGGGTGAATTGGTATTTAAAAAATTTATCCCCTAGGTCAATCCACTAACAGCAGTATTACACAAAGCTAAGGTCAATCTAGTACATATAAAATAAAATAATGTAAATATAAAGCGGAATTTTAACTGTAATAGAAATTTAACCAAGCATGCACAATAAAGCAGTAAAGGAGACGACACCAAAAATGTTATCAAGGTTTGGCAAACTTCCTATGTCCCCGCCTTGACTAACAAGCACAATGATTACCTATAACAACCTGCTAAATTTTTTTAAATATATATATACTGAAATCTACATTGCCCTGATACCTTTTAATAAAATAAAACCATCAACCTAAGCAGTAGGAAGCCGAATACGTAAAAATATATCCACACATATGCTACAATACCAGAGTGTCAAAGTAATCCTCAAACTATACATACACAACTGTTTTCCAAAAATACTCCCTACTGAAACTAGGGACACAAAAAATAACTCCCCAGAATACTCACCCTCAGAAAGGGCAGTACTGTAGCTTATCTACCTACAAGCCTGATCTGCTCGCCTAACTGGATCACCTGAAAAATATCAATTTATTGGGATGAGACAATGCTCAGTAAGACGAAATATGCTATCACTAGTGTGTGGCAAATGAGTTACATTTTTGTAAAAATCTGATTTAAAAATATCATGAATAACTGAATCTGAGAATACAGGTATACATAACATATAACACAACTTCTATCTACGTTGCTTAATATATCTATCTTTATAAGTTTTCTATTCATAATACTTCTAATATACATAGGTACATCCTCTGTTTCTGTAAATCTATATATACATATACTAACTGGAAAAACTTCCCTAGATGAATAAGTGTATGTCATGATTTAACCCCTCATGATAGGGTTGTGCGGCTCGCAGGCGAGACCTAACCTAGCTGGCCGATCAAGGTAAGTTAATAGAACTTCGACAGTCAGATCAGCCCCCTCAACCCTTATCTGAATGGGAGCCTATCCACAACATAGGCATGATTGACTTCTGAATACCACATACTATCTAAGTAATGTGGTTGCACTCTAAACTGAATATAGCTATGGTACTGAGTTCTACTGATTGAATTTGGTCTATCAGGGTCTGATACTATATAAATAACTGATATTTCTAAAATACTGTTTTACCATGATTTTGAAACAACCATAAACTCGTAAAACTTATCTGAAAATTTGAATAACTGACTGAATATTTAGTTTCTATATAACTGAATAACTGTCTAAATATCTGAGTATCTAGGTGTTATGGTACTGAAATCAAGATGTTTTGTAATTGCTGAAAATATATATTTCTGAGCATACTGAAAATTCATCATTCTATAAACATGTAAATATCATGATATTTCTGCTAGTAAACTATAAACATGGTATTCATAAATTGTATAAATATTGTACTGTTCTGTTATCAACTCATGCCACACAAATAAATATCAAGATTCCCAGGCTCTGAAAACTATATTTACGATCTGTCTAATAATTTGGTAAAAACATGAAATTTATACTAAAATCATACTAGGGTTTCCTACCATTGCATATTTCCCTTACTTGATTCCTGTTAAAGTCCCATATTGTAACTGGTCCTACACCCGCAAGGTTCCTCACTCAACACCCTGAAAATAACATCTTCCAGAATTAAATATCATTACTTCTTCGACTACTACATTTTCTACAACTGCTAGAAAGTCAAATATTGAATAAAAGACCTTACCCTGAATTTGGGATGAAATTCAACTCAGTCCCACCAACGATCCGCTCTAGCAGACTTGTAGAGAACTTCCCCAGGAGCGTCGTGGTGGCCTCAGATCGTCGATCGAATGAGAAACGGGGCCGAAATCAAAGAGAGAAGAGGGAGAAACCATAAAGGAGAGAGAGAGAGAGAGAGAGAGAGAGAGAGAGAGAGAGAGAGAGAATATTTTGCTGATAATTCTACGTAAAATCCAAGGTTAGGACTATTTATACTCTAACCTTCGTCGACGAGCCACGTCACCTCATCAATGAGGTCAAGAAGGAGGTTTGTGGACGGATACCTACCTCTCGTCGACAAAATTTAGAACTTGGAAAAACAGCCTCTCAGTATCTTCTCTTCGACAATACGTGTCTTCTTCGACAAGATCCTTATGTACCCTCGTCGACGAATCCCTTGTGTTTGTCGACGAGGCCCGGATTAAATTTCTTGGGTTATGACATTCTCTCTTCCTTATAAAAATTTAGTCCTCGAAATTTACTATTCAAATGATTGTTCATCCTTTAAGATAAACGGTCTACTTATTTTATTACTTGCCTTCACTTATGGCGGAGGAATACCGTGGTTACATAGGTAGTTCTGGGAGATTACAACTATAAAAGAAAATTCTCCCAAAACCAAAATACTACCTATCCTATACTCTACATTACAATTACATTGTACTAAACAAAATAAAATTATCACTACTTTAACTTACATATCACTGCTATAACCCACTAAACTGGTGGGGGTATTTCTATCTAATCTCATCTTCAAACTCCCAAGAAGCTTTTTTTATCGTGTGATTCCTCCATAGGAGTTTTACTAGTGGTATCTTCTTACTGCGCAATTCCTGTTCTTTTGTATCTAAAATTTGTATCGGAGCTTCCTCATATGCTAAATCATCACTGAGTTTTAATTTTGCGAAACTGATAATATGGGAAGGATTTGGGACGTATTTCCTTAATATAGAAACATGAAATACGTTGTGAATTCTGAATAGAGATGTTGGTAAAGCTAGCCGATAGGCAACTTACTCAATCTTCTTGAGTATCTCAAATGGGCCAATAAACCTAGGACTCAACTTACCCTTCTCCCCAAACCTCATGATTCCCTTCAATGGGGCTATTTTCAAAAATACATAGTCTCCCACTTCAAATTTCAATTCCCAGCAGCGAGTGTTCGCGTAGCTTTTCTGATGACTATGTGCTCCACTGATTCTATCTCGAATAAATCAAACTTTATCGTATGCCTGATGTACTATTTCTGGCCCCAAAACTCGTCTCTCACCTAGCTCACTCCATTATAAAGGAGAATGACATCTCCTACCATAAAACGCTTCATAAAATGTCATGCCCTTGCTAGTCGGATAACTGTTGTTGTAGGTAAACTCCACCAGTGGCAAATACTAGGTCCAACTACCCCTAAAATCCAATACACACGCTCGCAACATATCCTCAAGTACTTGGATTATTCTCTCTGTCTGATTGTTTGTCTGAGAATGGAAAGTGGTGTTGAATGCCAACTGAGTCCCCAAAGCCTTATGCAAGCTCTTCTAAAATTGTGATGTAAAACATGGATCACGGTCTGAGACTATAGATACCGGCACTCCATGGGCTCGAACAATCTTCTGTACATAAATCTCAACTAGTCTATTTATAGAGTAGCTAACTTTAATAGACAGAAAATGAGCCATTTTCGTCAGCCTATCAACAATTACCTAAATGACATTCTGACCATGCAGCGCCAGCGGTAGCCCAGTAACAAAATCTATGGATATGTGGTCCCACTTCCACTCGAGAATGAAAAGTGGCTGCAACTGTCCTGTCGGCCTCTGGTGCTCAGCCTTAACCTATTGGCACGTCAAACACTGCTGTACAAATTCTGCAATCTCCCTTTTCATGCCACTCCACCAATAATACTCTTGCAGATCCCTATACATTTTCGTACTGCTAGGATGAATAGTGTATAGAGATCTGTGAGCCTCTTCTAGAATTGTTCTCTTAATGCTATCATCCATAGGCACGCACAATCTAGTGCGAAATCTGAGAGCCTTGTCATCAGAAATGCTGAATTCCTCTCCCTGACCATCATGTATTCTGACTATTACTTTTGCTAATTCTGGATCTTCCCCCTGAGCAGCTTTAATCCTTTTATATAGTGTGGGCTATATAACCAGACTGGCAATAAACGCCTGAGGATTATCTTCCACTAACTCCACGTCGAGCCTTTCTAAGTCCGTCTGAATTAGGTGCTAAATTGCTAGTACTAATTGTGTTGTATCCTATGAATTACAACTCAGTGCATCAGCCACCACATTTGCTTTACTTGGGTGGTAATTGATGGTGCAATCGTAATTCTTGAAGAGTTCTAACCATCTCTTTTGTCGCATTTTCAACTCTTTTTATGTAAAGAAATACTTTAGACTATTATGATCAAAAAATATTTCACATCTCTCACCATATAAGTAATGCCTCTAAATCTTCAGTGCGTGTACCACTGCAGCCAATTCCAGATCGTGAGTAGGGTAGTTATTTTCATATTCTTTCAACTGCCTGGAAGCATACGCTACCACCCTACCATGCTACATTAGTACACAACCAAACCCTTTCAAAGACACATCACTGTAAATTACATAACCATCACCTCCTAATGGAATCGTCAATACTGGTGCAGTGAAAATCCTTCCTGAAAACTCTGCTCGTATTTTTCATCCCACACAAATCTGGCATTTTTCTTGGTCAAATGCGTGAGAGGTCCTAATAAGGCTGAAAACCCCTCAACGAATAGACGATAATAACCTTCCAGTCCCAAGAAACTTCTGACTTCCTGCACATTCTTCGACCTAACCCAATTCACCACCGCATCAATCTTGCTAGGATCCACTGAAATACCATCTCCTGAGATCACATGGCCCAAAAACGCAACCTTAAGTTAGAACTCACACTTGCTAAACTAACATAGAGCTTTTCCTTCCCAAGCATTTGCAGTACCTGTCTCAAATGCACCTCAAGGTCCTCAAAACTCTTCGAGTAAACCAATATATCATCAATAAAAACCACCACAAACTGATCTAAATACTAGAGAAAAACCCTATTCATCAAGTCCATAAACACGGTTGGGGCATTTGTTAGACCAAATGGCATAACAAGGAATTCATGGTGCCCATACCTGGTCCTGAAGGCTATCTTCGCAACATCTTCTACTTTTACCCTCACTTGATGATAACCTTATTTGAGGTCAATCTTGGAATATACTCGTGTACCCTGGAGCTGATCACACAGATCGTTTATACGGGGTAGAGGATATTTGTTCTTAATAGTGACCTTGTTTATCTCCTTGTAATCAATACACATCCTCATAGACTCGTCTTTCTTCTTTATGAACAACACTGAAGCTCCCCACGGTGATATACTAGGTTGTATAAATCCCCTATCCAGCAAATCTTGCAACTGATCCTTTAATTCTCCCAATTCAATTGGAGCCATACGGTAAGGAATCTTAGAGATCGATGCTATCCCTGGAGGTAAATCTATAGCAAAATCCACCTCACGTTTTGGAGGCAACCTATGTAGCTCCTCTAGAAAAAACATCTGAAAATTCTCGTACTACTGGTGTATTGTCAAGCTTTGATTAATTTTTAGACACTTCCTTTACAAAATCCACAAACCCCTGACTTTCGTCCAGGAGCAATCTGCTCCCCTGCATGGCTAGCACTAGCTGCGATGGAGCACGTACACGTGAACCAACAAACCTGAATTCCTGTTCGCTAGGGGGTCTGAAAAATTACTTCTTTCTGATGACAATCAATACTAGCGTGACTAACTGCCAACCAATTCATACCCAGTTTTACATCAGATCCACACATATCCAACACAATCAAGTTAGCTGGTAGCACTCTCCTCTGAATTTCCATTAGATAGCCTCTGAGTACCCTTTGACACCTTATCACTTACCCTAATGGTGTAGCTACTGACAATTCTATATCTAATGACTGATTCTCACTTCCAGATAATTTGACATAAGACACAGAGACAAAGGAATGAGTAGCACTTGAATCAAATAAAACAATGTCACCACATCCGCGGCAGCCTCAGCATCACCCAGCGTCAAAGCGTAAACCCTCGTCAGGACCACATTCCTTTGCTGGCCTCCACGAGGCATTTAATATCCTCTTCGATAGGGCTTGAAAGTTGGAACCTGATCTGATAGTCCTGAGCATGCACATGCCATGTGGCCAAGTCTCCCACAATGATAACAAACATCTCTCCCTACCCGGGACTCCCCCAAATGTCATCTCCCGCATGTCTAACATACTGGGAAGGTCTGCATACCTCGATTCTAATGAGGTTTTGTCATCTTCCTCTGATCTCCCTTATCATGACCTCCTCTCCATAGGCCCCGACTAGAACCAGCCTAAAAACCTGGAAGCGTGGGCCTCTTCCTCTGACTCTAAGCTGCTATACCTCTATGTATACCCCTCTCAATAATCGCAGCCCTATCTACGACCTCCGCAAATGTTTGAACCCTAAAACCAATCATCTGCTCAAACAAGTTATGCCTCAGACCCTCTTCAAACTTTCTTGCCTTTTTCTCTTCATCTAATGCTAAATGTGGGGCAAATCGCGACAACTCAATAAATCGAGCTGCGTACTGAGATACTGTCATCTACCCCTGTACTAGATGCATAAACTCGACTGCCTTTGCGCTCCAATCAATAGCAGGGAAATATCGCTTGAAGAACAACTCCTTGAATTAGTCCCACATCACCAAAACTGGAATCAGCCTCTGCTCCTCAATCAGTCGCGCTGATCTCCACAAGCGCTTCGCCTCTCCTGTCGGTTTAAATGCTGCAAATACCACCTTCTATTCATCTATACATGGAAGTACATCCAACATCTCCTTAATGTCTTGGACCCAATTTTTAAGGATAACCGGGTCATCTCCTTTAGCAAAAGATGGAGGCTTCATCCGTATAAACTGCTCAATTGTGCAGCTACGCTCCCCTGAGCTCCTGACCATCTCAACCATCACCTGCTGGGTGACGCTGCACAATACTGCATCAGTATCTCCACCTCCAATACTGGAAGGTCCTGGCCTATCTTCCCCAGCATTCGTGCCACTACTTCCTGGGTCCATCCAGAAAATAAGGAACACACTTTAAGAACCTTATCTCCTGTACAAACCTAATCTATTTCATTCAACTTGAATCTCATATTCATAATTAACTACCTTTTTGATCTTAATTCCAAATCCAACTCTGCAACCTAGACACATGACCTGACAATAGTTTACTATGATTTTCCTAAAATTGTCATCGTAGGAAAAATATAGAAACCACCACGAAAATCCTATACCCAGATTACAGAATAAACCTCAAATCCTTTCCTATAGTCCGGTATTGCTTCCGTTGTACTTTAAAGTCTACAGAACCTAGCAACTTAGGCTCTGATACCAAATTGTAATGACTTACTAAATTTTTTAAATATATATATATATATATATATATATATATATATATATATATATATACTGAAATAAACACTGCCCTGATACCTTTTAATTAAATAAAATCATCAACCTAAGCAGCAGGACGTTGAATATGTAAAAACATATCCACATATATACTACAATACCAAAGTGTCCAAGTAATCCTCAAACTGTACATACACAATTGTTCTCCAAAAATACTCCCTACTGAAACTAGGGACATAGAAAATAACTCCCCAGAATACTCACCCTCAGAAACGGCAGTACTGTAGCCCCTTTACCTATGAACCTGATCTGCTCGCCTAACTGGACCACCTGAAAAATATCAATTTATTGGGATGAGATGACGCTCAGTAAGACAAAATATGCTATCACTAGTGTGTGACAAATGAGTTACATTTTCTGTAAAAATCTGATTTAAAAATATTATGAATAACTGAATTTGAGAATGTAGGTATTCATAACATATAACACAGCTTCTATCTACGTTGCTTAATATATCAGTCTTTATAAGTTTTCTATTTATAATACTTCTAATATACATAGGTACATCCTCTATTTCTGTAAATCTATAAATACATATACTAACTGGGAAAACTTCTTTAGATAAATAACTATATGTCATGATTTAACCCCTCATGACAGGGTTGTGCGACTCATAGGCGGGACCTAACCTGGTTGGCCGACCAGGGTAAGTCAACTGAACTCTGACAGTCAGATCAGCCCCCTCAACCCTTATCTAAAGGGGAGCCTGTCCACAACATAGGCTCGATTGACTTCTGAATACTACATACTATCTAAGTAATGTGGTTGCACTCTGAATTGAATATAGTTACGATATCGAGCTCTGCTTACTGAATTTGGTCCATCATGGTTTGATACTATATAAGTAATTGATATTTCTAAAATACTGTTTTACCATGATTTTAAAACAACCATAATCCCATAAAACTTATTTGAAAATTTGAATAGCTAACTGAATATTTAGTTTTTGTATAACTGAATAGCTGTCTAAATATCTGAGTATCTGGGTGTTATGGTACTGAAATCATGATATTCTGTAATTGCTGAAAATATATGTTTCTGAGCATACTGAAAATTCATTATTCTATAAATATGTAAATATCATGATATTTCTGTTATTAAACTGTAAACATGATATTTGTAAATTGTATAAATAATGTACTGTTCTGTTATGAACTCATGCCACACAAATAAATATCAAGATTCTCAGGTTCTGAAAACTATATTTACGGTCTGTATAATAATCTGGTAAAAACATATAATTTATACTGAAATCATACTAGGGTTACCTAGCATAGCATATTTTCCTTACCTGATTCCTGCAAAAGTCCCCTACTGTAACTAATCCTACACTCGCAAGGTTCCCCACTCAACACCCTGAAAATAACATCTCCCAGAATTAAATATCATTTCTTCTTTGACTACTACATTTTTCTACAACTTCTAAAAAGCCAAATATTGAATAAAAGATCTTACCTTGAATTTGAGATGAAATTCAACTTAGTCCCACCAACGATCTGCTCCGGCAGACTTGTAGAAAACTTCCCCAAAAGAGTCGTGGTGGCCTCAGATCGTCAATCCAGTGAGAAACGGGGCAGAAATCAAAGAGAGAATAGTGAGGAACCGTAGAGGAGAGAGAGAGAGAGAGGGAAGATTTTGTTAATAATTCTGCGTAAAATCCGAGGTTAGGACTATTTATACTCTGGCCTTCATCGACAAGCCACGTCACCTCTTCGACGAGGTCAAGAAGGAGGTTCGTCGACGAATACCTACTCCTCATCGACGAAATTCAAAACTTGAAAAAATAGTCTCTCAGTATCCTCTCATCGATGATACGTGTCTTCGTCAATGAGATCCTCACATACCCTCGTCGACGAATCGCCTGTGTTCATCGACGAGGCCCGGATTAAATTTCTTGTGTTATTACATTATTACTACAAGCTCACTTAACGAGTGGAGCGACACCTAAACAATGAGGTCAATTAGCATAGAGCTGACCTCAACCTTTACAACCAGGTCAAATTAACACAGGACTGACCTCAACCTTTACAAACAATCCTTAACGGATTGGATTACCACCCCTCAGGCCACCCCTGGAATACAACAATATTTTCACAATATAACAGGGTACAGTGATTATGCTTCTCAGTCAAGCAGATATGTACCAAATGTAATCAATCAAATGCACATCAACTATATAGGTAAATGTAAGCTCAGTGATGTGTATTTTTGTGCAAGCCACACTTAACAAGATATGATTGCAAAAATGCTTGAGAGTGTTCTAATCAAGCTATTTCTTTGAAACAAGTTATATCAAATCTCAATAATGAATTAGAGTTTCAAAGATGCTACAACAATATTCAAATCAACTCAAAAATATTTTCTTCAATGAAATGTGCTCAAGAGTTGTTTGAAAGAATAACATAGCTTGTAAAAATGTTTGCACAACAAAATATAGCTATAGGAATCTTGCAATGACAATGCAAAGATCCTCAAGCTACTAGGTTTTTCCCAACACAAGATTTACCAAATAAAATATGTGGGATAAACCTTGCTTAACTCCCCAAAATCAATACCAATCAACCAAGCAAAGTAATGGGTGTATGAGCAATAATAATACGCACTGACACAACAAGAAGCTCTCACAAAGCTAAGATAAATCAAGAGAATGGATGTCTAAGAGTTTTTGAAAGTGTTATAGGCAAAATAAAATTTTGAGTTTGAGAGAATTTTGGCTACTGATTTTTCTTAATCTTATTTTAATCCTCACAAATGAACTCATATTTATAGACTAATGCCAAAATATAACCGTTTAGGACATAGGGGTCATAATTAGAATTGTTTTAAAACCAATCAGGAAAATTAACCCCGTTTAATTATTTTTAACCTCGGTAAAAAATTAACCCCGTTTAATTATTTTTAACCCCGTTTAATTAGAATTGGTTCAATTTTCTTATTTTTCAAATTGAAAACATATTTAAATAATTTTTATCCGACTCTTAAATCTTTATGATTAAATATGGATTGTTCTTGGTTTTGAACACAAAATCATGTCTTAATATAGTATGTACATATATGTTCAAACATTGTATACTAGCTAGTTAATTTCTTGTGAAATTATTATTTTGTAGGGTTTGCGGCTATTAAAACACTTCGACGATGCAAGACACTACAGTTGGATCGAGTGCACACAAGTTTTGACTTTTCCTATATTTCTTGTTAATTGAATAGAATTAATTTGTATATTTCAATTTGAATTTGTACTTGTATGTATTTTAATTTTGAACAATTTGTATTTTAAATTTTAATAATTTTTGAATGTTTTAGTAATTATGGTTTCATTTTATGTAACGACCTGCTTATCTTACTATAAGATGAAATGTACTAAATAGAATAGTTAACTCGAACCCGTGGGTAACGGGGATACCTGTCAATCACAGCGGAAACCTAAGCAGCAATAAATATAAAATTACAACCATCCAACCATAAAACATAATACCAGAGTCTACTTACTCCAAAATGACATATATATATATATATATATATATATATATATATTTTTTTTTTCAATCTCCCATAACATTCCAAATATAACTAGGATCTCACAATAAAATAATCCTGATCCTAGTACAAAATCTTACCCTCCTAGTGGGGTAACTCAATAAGCTCAACGGCGGCCACAACCCGCCGATCTCTCAGGGTCTCCTGAAAAATTAATTAGGTTCGAGAGTAAGATACTTCTCAGTAAGGGAAAATAAACTAAATACAACTGTGTGACAACATGAATATTTATTGTAGTTATACATACTCAGTACATTTCATATATCTAAAAACATACATCATAACATGGTGGAATAATCATATACTTTCATATTTTCTAATAATTCATACTGATCATGAAATGTCTGTTATAGCTAATAATACTGAAAACATACCCAGGATGAATAGCTTGCTGATGTCATGTATTACCCCCATGACGGGTTGTGCAGCCCGAAGGCGGGACTCGACAATGGCTAACCGACCACTGCCAAGTCAAAAATGTGTAAGTACGATGGACCTGCCACATCCTGGTCCGGACTGCCAGATGGACGTCCACACTCTACTGAAAGCCACATCGACTATCCATCTCCCACCCCCTCGTGGGGTGGTTAGCACCAATCTGATCATAGATACCTGATCTATAAGCTACGATACCGTGCTCCTGAACTGAACTAAACTAACATCCGGGTTCTGATAACATATAATACATGATATTATAGCATTTTTTATTATTTCATAAATACGCCCTCGCGCCAAAAATCATTTCATAAATATGGCCTTGCACCGAAATCATTCCATATATACGGCCTCGCGCTGAACATTTTATAAATACGGTATTGGGCCAAACATTTCATATATACGGCCTCGCGCCGAACATTTCATATACATATACGGCTTGGCGCCGAAATCATTTCATATATATCATTCTGAAACTAAATCGATTATCATGTATTTTCAACATCATTTGTACTGTAACATTTCATATTCCTAAAAACATGCTTCATTCGTAACAAAGTCAAATCGTAATACATTTCACGTAAAGTAATATTCATGCTACACATTTGCTGTATAAAGCCATACATTGTATTCTAAAAAAATCATAATCTCTGACATCTTATACATATATATATATATATATATATATATATACATTTCAACATAATAGCAGTATTTTCCCAAATATGCATTTCCTTTGTAATATACAGATATAATATATGCTTTCCTGAAAATAAGTTTACTTATACATAATATTAATTTGCATGGAAAATAACTACTTTAGTTTATTCCCTTACCTGGCTACTGAGAAAAGCCCCTATAAATTCTAGACTCATACCCGTAGGATTTCCTGATCAATACCCTGAAAATGAACACTCTCAGTACTAAATTTCAATATTTTCATGTGAATATCATTTCTTATAACTATAGTAGGACTGAATTCAGCATAAAAAGTCTTACCTCAACTCAGGGATGATTTTCAACGGAGTTCCACCGACGATCCGCTCCAGTAGATTTAGAGAGAACTTCCCCAGGAGCGTCGTTGTGGCTTTAGATCCTCGAACCGGCGAAAATTCGGCCCGAAATCGAAGGGAGAAGAGGAGGGAGCCGAAGGGAGGGAGAGAGAGAGAGTGAGAGATTTCTTAATTTTGAAGTTTAAATTCGGGTTTTTGATATTTATAGGATTGGATTTGTCGACGAGACACGTCACCTCATTGATGAGTCTTGTAGAAAGTTCGTCGACGAACCTGCATCTTCATCGACGAATTTCAGACTTCCCAAAACCCTCTCTCGGTATCTTCTCATCGACGAATCTTGTCTTCATTGACGAGGTCCTCTTTATACCGTCGTCGATGAAGTCGACTTCCTCCTTCTGTTATTGTTTTCATTTCCCTTCCTCTTTATTATTCAAATCCCATTATTATTTGGGTTGTCACATTTTATGTATGCTAAAATATAATTATAGGTTTTTACAGGAATTTTCAAAAAAAAAAAAAAAATTTTTCAAAGCATTAGTGATGGTTTGCAAAACCATTACTAATAATGGGAAGATGAAGTATTAGCGACGATTTAGAAATCGTCACTATAGAATCAACTGTTGACCTTACAAGGCTTAACATCTTATTTTGATGTTAACAAATGAGTAGAACTTAACATATTTGGTTAAGTGATGTTATTTTAGGATTTAATGATGAATGCAAGGTCAAGTGTTCATAAGAATTCATGAAAGCTTATACTTCAAAGAAGGATGATTATATGAAGCTTAAAGCATGGATTCAAAAATGGATTTAAAGATAAAGCATGAAGATCATGAGAGCATGAGGATTAAAGAGAACTTGATGAAAGCTCAAAGAAATATGAAGCAAGCATAAAGACCTCAAGGAATTCAAGAGTTGAAAATTTGAAAGAGTCTATAGGAAATTTCATGTAAGTACTGCAAAGAATTTCAATTTGGATGCATGAAACTCTTAGGTTAATTTATTGGACCTAGATACCTTTTAACATACTTGGAATATGTTTTTATAAGGTCAAAAATTATTTCAAAAAGGTTAGAATCATTTTTGGAATGAAAAACACCAAAAAGAGGTTTTTCTAAATGCTGTCATTTTTTCTACATTCGCATTGAAGTGCATTTTTCTCTATCAAAAACTCCTTATTTTAAAAAGTGTTCAACATGATAGTTGTAGGATTTTCTCTTAACTTTCTTTTGACACCAAGAACACCTAATTTGAAGGTGTATAGAAAAGAGTTATGACTAAATTACTGAAATGGGGTCAAAGTTGTCACCCAACTGAACACTATTCACGGGGGGAACTTCAGATGACTGAACAGCAAATAGAGCCACTTCAAATGACTAAAGTGTAACTTCAAACATCTGAAGAATTTCTTCACACAACTGAAGTTTCAGTTCAGTCATCTGAAGATTTTTGCTAAAATTTTTTAAAGAGGTAGAACCACCTCAGGCGACTGAACCCTAGACTTCAATCATCTGAACACTATTAACGGACATATTTTTTAAAAATTTTATTTTTTTAATATTATTTTCTTGCGCTCCAAACTTTCTAAAAAAACACTCTAAGTAAACTTGGGCAACAAGAAAACCCTTTTGAATGCCGATAAATACATGGTTTTCCAAATCAAAACTTATCCAAAAATTGAAAAATCTGATTAAGAAGTTGAAAGCACTCTTATTCTTACAAAACTTTCTTGCTCACTTATTGCAAATCTCTTTTGCTGAGATATTCTGAAGTGCCGATCCTTCCTCCTCTGAATTCCAACTGCTATTCCTCATCTAAGAAGGATATTGGTGAATTCTACACTTGAGCTTCATTCTATTTCATATTGATATTTCTACATTGAAGTATATAGTGCTGAAATTGTACTAACTTGCTCTTTGCGAGAGTATATTTGGACGCAGATTATATCTTGTTTCTTATAGTTCTTTGACATTCCAAGAATTGTTTGGATCGTTGGCTAAGTAAGGGGATATTGCTTAGAGAGGCGGGCTCTAGCCTAAAGGAGTGACTGAACGAGGGGACATCGTTTGGAGAAGGCAAACTCTAGCCTTAACCAAGGAGTGTTGTAAAGGTTTGTTTTTCCCTTTAAAGGAACATGGTTAGTGAATGTAGTGACCCAAAGAATAATAGCATTTTAATAATAATAAGAGGGAGAGAAATAAAAATAGAAACAGAAGGAGGCCGTAGACTTCGTCGACGAATGCGGAGAGCGTTCGTCAATGACATTGCATTTTGGAGAATAAAATAAATTCGAGGGATTGCCAGGACTCGTTAACGAATATAGGGCTTTGTCGACGAGCGCAAAAGCAAATTCATCAACGAATACAGGGTTTCATTGATGAATTTAATAAAGGGCTCATCGACGAGGTGACGTGTCTCGCCGACGAATTTGACCCTATAAATAGCTAAAAATTCAATTTTTATTCACTCTCTACGCTCCTCTCTCTCTCTCTCTCTCTCTCTCTCTCTCTCTCTACGTCACTCTCTCCCTTCTCTCTTCGATTTTGGCCCCGCTAGTCACCGGATCGAAGATTTGAGGCTACCAAAATGCTCCCGGCGAATTTCTCTACCAGTCTGCCGGAGCGGATCATTGGGGAAACGAAGTTAGATTTTATCCCAAATTTAGGGTAAGGCCTTTTAGCCTATTTTTGGCATTATGGTAGTTATAAGAAATGATGTAGGCGATGAAATATTAATATTTTGTTCTGGCGAATATTATTTTTAGCGTGTTGTGTAGAAGGCCCTGCGGGTGTTAGGCTAGTATTCCATAGGGGTTTTCCACTAGTCAGGTAAGGGAAATATACTATATTAGGTATTTTTAAATACTATACACTTTATTAAATGATGAAAATTATGTATTACAGTATTGTGTGGCTTGTGAATATGAATATAGTACAGAGATATGTTTTACGATATTTCAGTATTATGATTTTACGATATTTCAGTACCATGATTTCATGAACCTCAATACCATGATAATACGAATATCAGTATTATAATCATGTAGTTTCAGTACTATGTTTATGCAGATGTCAATGTTATGATTATATAATTCTCAGTATTACATATGAACTACAGTTACAGTTTATGCAGCATCATGGTTATTTCAGTATTTCAGAATCATGGTAAATTAGATAGATATGTATATAGAAATATATTATATGATATTAGACCCTATTGGACTATGCAGCTACAGAGCATGAAACCGTTGCTACATATATTACGTTACTTTTTGAGTGCAACCACCTATTTAGATAATACATGGTAAAGTCGATCACCTAGACCCTTGAAGAGGTTAGGCTCTCCATTTAGATATGGGTTGAGGTGGACAGATTGACCGATGGAGTATAGTGATTTATTCCTGATTGGCCAATCAGGGTAAATCTCGCCTACGGGCCGCACAACCCTATCATGAGGGGGTAAGTCATGACACATAGATATCCATAGAGAACAGTTTCAGTTATTATTATGTATGTATAGATTTGCAGAAACAGGGAACATACTTACTTATACTAGAAGTATTTTGAATAATATTCTCCGATACTGACATGTTAAGCAATAGGGATAGGGGTGCTGGATTTTATCACTTATACTTTATTTATATATTCAGTTATACATGTTTATTTGAAAATATATTTTCATGATATAGTAGCTCATTTGCCACACACTAGTAATAATATATTTCTTCTTACTGAGCGTCGGCTCATCCCAGTGTTGAAACATTTTTCAGGAGATTCAGGTAGGCAAGCAAACTAGGCTCGCAAATAGAGGGGCTTCTGTATTGCCTTGCCAGTGGAGAGTGAGTGCATTTTGGGAGTATTCTTGTATACCTTAGCTAGTTAAGGGTATTTTGGGGAACAGACGTATGTATATATATTTTGGAAAACATGTAGTACTCTGGTATTGTGTGGTATTGGTTTGGTATGGTATATATATTTTCATATGGTTACGTCTATATGATTTATGCTTCTCGCTGCTTAGGTTATTGATTGGGTTTACTCCCAGTATGGTATTAGAGCATGTAGAATGTTATAGTATTACAAAAAAAAAAATAAAATTAGTTTATTAAGCTGGTCGTTACAGTGAATCCTTTGGTGGTTTGCCAAAGGCGAGGACGTAGGCTGGATATAAGCCGAACCTCGTAAAAATCCCGGTTTCACTCACTCTCTCTCTCTCCCTTTACTCTTTATTTTCAGTTCATATACAACTGCGTGGATGTTTTCAATATCTAAATCATATATACTACGTATATTTAGAAATCAAGTAAACTTAAAATTTAATTTTGATTTGGGTTGCGGAAATCGAAAGGGAGTACATTGGTTATACCATATCTTGCGGAAACCATACAGGAGTACGTTGCTCAGTTAACATCCCAAAGATAAATTAACTGAGAATATAATTGAGTTCTGAGTATTGGGAAAAGTGTGAATATTGTGTTGATTGAATGTTATATTACACATCTTATTGAAGAAGCAAATCCATCAATACAGGGTTTTATATCAACAAATACAAATTTCATATATACAGGGCTTATATATAAAAAAAATCATATTAAGTTCTTATATTACCAAAGTGTTGTATGTATTAATTTTGGTTTGGTTGTTTACTTTCAAATTGTGATTGATTGGTTTAGTTGAATGATTACTTGAATGATTGATTACTTGGATGGTTGAATGATTGTATGATTGAAGATTGAATTAAGAAATAAGCTTTTGCTGAAAGTTTGAAAAATCAACAAGAAGTTAAGAATTCATTTAAAAGACTTAAAAGAAGTTAAGAATTCTTAAAAGGAATTAAAATAAAGTTTTAAAATCCAATTCACCCTCTTCTTGGGACTACACTTTACTTTTCATCAACATTATGGGGCTAAAAGCGTCACTAAATGACAAATATTAGTGACGGTTTCACAATTGTTACTAATACTTAATTATTAGTGACAGTTTTAATAATCGTCACTAAAAAGCGTGCCATTAGTGACAATTATTATATCTGTCACTAATACAATCGCTTTAGTGACGAATTTGAACTGACCGCATGTATAATTTATAGTGGTGGCCGTAGGCTATTAGTGAAGAGTTTTTTTTTGCCACTACACTATTAGTGACGGTTTGAATATTTCGCCACTAATAAGTAATAGTATTCTTAGATATACTAACAAAGTTAGAACCATCACTAATACTTAGAGAACCGTGACTAATAGTATTAGTGATGATTTTTTTATTATTAGTGATGGTTTCACTAATAACCTTATTTCTTGTAGTGATTGTCGAACCACGTAATTCTAGCTTTTGTTGTTCTTTCTTTCATTTACTTACTGTAGTTGTGGATTGTTCTTTATATTCATCATTTACTACATTGTGTGTTTGATCTTTTACATACACAAACATATTCCGCTATGCAATTTTAGTTTTTCACAACGATGCTTGAATAAAGAGTAGATTGGGAAGAATGATCGAAGAACTTACTCTTCGCTCGCTTTGTTGATTTTCACTTTTCTCTCTAGGAATCTTGATTTTATTGTTCTCCTTTTTTCTTGATGCTAACGAACTCTTACAAGTGAGGACTCTAGTGTCCTCACATTTTTGCCAGTCCTTTTTTGTGGGGCTTAATCACTATTGGACTGCTGGGCAAGCTAATCATACTTAACTTGATTAATTGTTATTGATAAAAAGCCCAACATTTATTTATTTATTTATTAGGCCTATCAAAAAATAATTAGTCAAATTATATTATTCTTATTTTGACTAATTAAATATGATTTTCTTTTTTATAATTCTACAAGTTGTAATTTTTATGTTATGGATTTAAGTTGGTATATATTCTTTTCGAGTTGAAAATATAATTATTTTTCATACATTTGTAATACTAATAATTTTGAAAATTTTGTTAGGATTTTCTCTGTTTGATAAAACACCAACATGGATATCCTATATAAAGTATTGGAAATCCTAAACCATAAACCAAAGGAAAACACTTCCATATTGAATTAGGGTATCCATTTTATAGATGGAATTATCAAAAATGTCATTTAACCAAAATATCTTTTATTTCATGAATCATACACACCTAGATAAAAAATAAAAAAAAAATACAAGTCAATGTGTTCCATGATAGTACATTATAGCCACAAAAAACATTAATCCAGAGTGTTACACCTAAGTAAGCATATCACCCAATTTATATGGATGAAAGTTAAGTCTATAATTATCTAAAAAGAAAAAATTTAAATCATCAAAGTCTAGATAAAGCGTAACCCACAATGCATGCATGCATGGGAACCAGTCATGCATGTCTTACAGATTTGTCTGGAGTTGTTTAAATTGATTGACCAAGCTAAAGGCAGATTTGTCAAAAAAGCCCGAAGCCCGGAATTCTATGGCCATGCATTTGCCAAAATTTAATTGTGCACCTAAAACCGACCTCGTAGTCTCGCAGCAGCCCCTTTATAGCTTCCGACGCCATTCAATGCCCTCCCCTACGCGTAAGGTTTCTAACCTACAGGCTGCGTTCCCAGCGCCTCCCTTTTCTGCTGGGAAGCTTTTAATGCCTCTGCGGCCCCTGCACAAGTCCAACCCAACCCCTCTCTCTTTCACATGCACGGAGCTAGTGCCATTCTACCATCTGTCGTGTCTCAAAAGTCATAAAAATGGTTGCAGAAAACACAAACTGTATGACTGGGGACTGACGGCACCATTAATGGCAGAGAAGTTAGATGCACCTGACCCATGCACTTCAATATTGACGCCATTCTTCTTCTTCTTTTTTGACGCCATTCTTTGCGTCACATTTCCCTGTTAATTAATTGCCCCAACGACCTAAGAACAGCGTTATCCCAATGACGATATGCTTTATCTAATAGTTTAGAATTTTATAATTTTACGATTTTATTTGATGAGTTAGATCCAGGGAAAATCCTGCTTTTTCAATATAAAGTCATTTAGGTCAGGCAATGAAAAGCCCAATGTGAAAAAAATGCATGCTGGGTTTCGAAATAGTTTGAATTATTTTAATAATTAGTTTGACTTGTTTTATTAAGAAGATAAGGGTGATTAAGAAAAATGATTGATTTTCTTAATATTAAAGAGGAATATTATGAGGTGTGACTTAATAAGAAAGACTCGCAAAAAATAATTTCTTCATGCAAGATTTGAAACCGACAAATTATAAGATGTCACATTAGTACTTGAACTCATACAAATAAGAGATTTAATTTGGTGTGGGTCCTACTGATATAGATCTAATAACACTTTAATCGGGTCCAACTATTCATATAACATCTTATGATTGATAGGTTGCAAATCTTAAGACGAGAAATGATTCCTTACAAGTATTTCTTATAATTTATATATATATTTTATAATAATGCATAACCCCTTATTGATGGGACATTTAACTCTTTGGGCCTCGCGGAAGCTTATACAAGGGACACATTAGGAGAAGGTAGGGGACTGAGATCTAACATAACAAACATCCTAACATTCTCATAGAAATTCTTCATTCAGAACCAAATTAATTGCTCTTGCTATTTCTACAAGTTTTGTATATGAACGTCTTATATTACTATATTATTGGATGCTATTATTATATTTAAAATAATTAAAATATTGATAGAAATAAAAGCCATGCCAATATTATGCTATAATAAAACAATATAATGGTTTAAATTTAGAGTCTCCATTTTTCCAGTTAATAAGATTGTTAAATGTCATTTTTTTTTTTTGAAAAAAATCATGCTATTGAAGGTGATAATTTAAATTAGGCATAATTTTTAGTAAGTTTTTGTGCAGAAAATATAAAATTATATTCTTGATATATTGTTTGTACACATGTCAAAGATTTTATGGTCATCTTGAGAACATGATATGACCATTACAATTACATTTTTGGGAATGTTATAACACAAACGAAATAAAAATATTTTCAAGAGGTAGACATATTATTACCATAAATAAGATTCTTACACATCATTTTATTGAAATATTTTTAATACCATAAACTAAATAACCCTAAGGTTGTGTCGTATGAATTAATTTCTTGCCTGGTTCAATGGTAAACTCAAGTTTCTTTTAATTAAAATGTTGAGGTTCTAGTTTTGAAGGTTTTACCTTCCTATTTCAAATACTAAAGAGGGAGGATGAGCCTATTTTTCGACAAAATAATTGAGCATAGGATGCACCTAAAAAATTTACTCAAATTTAAATCCAAACTACCAAATCTATTTCCTTAGTACCATAATTGATCGGAGAAATATGATTTGCTTGAGGTTGGAAGCCCAGCTGTGATCTGTCCTCTGCATCAGCTTCACGACTCAGAACTTCATATCCCATGCCATCTTTAACTATAATGACTTTCTGTACTTGAACCATAAACCCCTAACCCCCTTCACACATGAGGCAAGCTTACTTACTGCTCAGCCCACCCCTGCCGCTGCCCATTAAAGCCCACCACCAAACTTATTTCTCTCAACCCCCATCAAACTCCCCACTCTCACATTCTCTCTTCACCCCTCCCTTCCATATTTATTTCGCTAGCTTAAACCCCAACTTCAATTCTCACCTCCATCCTCACGAACAAGTACTGGTCAGAATTCAAGGGGCAATGGCATTTACGTGCAGCGCTGCTTCGTGGTTTTTGTTTCCTCTGTTTCTGGCACTGGCGGGTGGCACCGCCGGCGGGAGTAAAGTTCCGGCGGTCATCGTGTTCGGAGACTCGTCGGTGGATGCCGGGAACAACAACCAGATTTCAACCGTTTTGAAGAGCAATTTCAAGCCCTATGGCAGGGATTTCCCCGGCGGTCGGCCGACCGGGCGGTTCTCCAACGGTCGAATCCCTTCCGACTTCATTTCGCAGGCTTTTGGCCTCAAGCCGACGGTGCCGGCCTACTTGGATCCCGCCTACAATATATCGGATTTCGCTACCGGAGTTTGCTTTGCCTCTGCCGGGACTGGCTATGACAACGCTACTTCGGATGTGCTCGTAAGTTTCCTTGCCTCCGAATAGAGTCAAATAATTTCATCTGCAGTAATTTTGATGATCGCTGAATTTTTTAAAATTTTTTTTTTATATTCTAATCTTCGTATTCTTTTGTGGCGACTAGTAATTTTGACCATATTCTGATCGGCGTATTCTTTGGTAAAAAAAACTTGTAATCTTGTTTTAGATCACTCAAAATTTTTATATTCTAATTGTAGTTTTCTTTTGTGCAAGTAATTTTGATGACTAAAATTTTTTATATTGTTCATTTTATTCTTAGTATTCTTTAGTGAGGGCCAATTGACTAAAAGTATTCAAAAAAAGGTTTCATGATTTATGTTATTTGCTGGTGATATTGTATTAATTGATGAAATAAAAGGCGGAATAGAGGATACTTAGAATTATGGAATTATGGAGAGAGATTTTCAAATTTAAAGGCTCTAAGATAATTATAAATAAGAGAGAATATATGAAATATAATTTTAGTAACGATAAGAGGAATATTGAGACAATTTAGTAACCAAATCAAATATACATTCAACATTTTATTTTTAATATTACGTCGTGATCTTTGCTGAAACATTTGTATCGTATTTCATGAGCATAGATAGTAAAAATGATTTTCTTTTTTTAATAAATGGAAAATTTTATTTCACATCCTTTTAGATTGGGGTTATACCCAAGGCATCTCGCTAGGTGCTATTTCAATTAAAAGTTTTGTATGAGAAAATGAAATAAAAATAAGAAGGAAACATATTATTTTATTTTATTTAAAAATATTAAAAATAAAATTTATTCTAATATTATTCAAAAAATCTTAAAAAATTAAAGTTAATTAAAATCTTAATTTTATTCATATTTCGCTCCAAATGGACTTAATTTTTCTTCCTTAAAAAAAAAGGAAGAAGAAACCATCTACTTTATTGCTTACATTAAAAAATAGTTGAATTAAATAAATATATTCATAAGTAATTTTTTTTCTAATATTATTCAAAAAATTTTAGAAAAATCAAATGCTAATTATGTGTAGAATCTTAATTTCATTCATATTTAGCTCCAAACACGCTTAATTTTTCTTTTTTAAAAAAAGAAAAGAAAGAAGAAACCATCTATTGTATTCCTAAGTAATTTTGTTAACGACTATGTAGAGGGTACATTTATTTTATAAGAGTGATTAGACCTAACTAAGTGACTCTTAATTCATATTTGGTGTAATAAAGTTGACAATTATATTAAAAAAAAAAAAAACTCACAACAATTATAATTGGTATATCCTTTGAAGTATATAAGTTGTAACGACAATTTATAGAAAACAATAAATATGCTGAGATTGTGTCCCATATTTGTCCAAATGTTAAGTGGACACCACTAACTCAATTTATTATACCTAATGAATTGATTGACCTCTACACTAGATGGAAGTTTGGAATCATTTTCAGGTAATGTATTGAAAAAAAATTGTACTAAATATTTTTTATTTTTAATTTTTAAAAAATTAGTTTATGATATTTTTTTAATTTAAATTTTTAACTACAAAAAGGGTACATTGTTTTCAATTTTTTAAAAATTACATAAGAAATTAGGAATTTATGAAATAATAAAAAATATTTTCTAACTTTCTATACAAATTTAGAAATTTTTTTAAAAAAATAAGGTGACAGATTTGACAAGTGTATAAAAAATATTTTTTTATACAACAGTTGCAAAATTGAAAAATGGTCTTTCCTTTTTGTTTTTTTTTTTTTTTTTTTTGTTTTTTTTTTTTTTGTAATTCTTTAGAAAGCTACTTTCTAAACTAAATGCACAGACTAAATGCACCCTTGAGCCGATTTGGAACTTGAAAAACAGTAAGGAAAGGAAAGAAAATTTTGAATGAATTTGATATATAGATAGATTGAAAATATAATAAAAATATTTTTTTTTTTAAGAATTTCTTTCCTTTTTTCTTACGAAATAAAATTCTTCATTCAAATGGACATTTACCCCCTACTTTAAGGGTCTCTTTGGATCAAGAATTTTATTTGGGTGAAGAAAAAGAAGAGAAAAATTGCAACGAAATTTATTTTCTTTTATATTTTTCTTCTCTATTAATTACTATTAAGAATGAAATTTTGTTTTAATATGATAAAAAAATTAACAAAAATTAAACATTAATGATGTAAAAAAGTTAAAATTTTGTTCTTTTTTTTTTCTTTCTTACTTTTTTAATAATCAAACATGTATAAATGTTTTACTATTTTTTGTTTCTTTTTTCTAATATTTTCTAAATTTCAAAAGGAGTTTATCAAAAAAATCAACCCTAGCTAGATAATTTATCATATTTATCCATCTGCCCGGCAAATTGAACCCCTTGCCCCTAGTTGAGTTAATGGATGAATTGAGTCAAATGCATTTCCTGGCACCACTTTGCAGTCAGTGATACCTCTATGGAGGCAACTGCAGTACTACGAGGAGTATCAGAAGAAACTGAGAGCCTATCTCGGAAACGACAAGGCCAATGAAATATTCGGCGACGCCTTGTATCTGATGAGCATAGGCACAAACGACTTTCTGGAGAACTACTACTCAATCTCCGGCCGGCCATCCCAGCTCCCCGTCGGCCAGTACGAAGATTTCCTGGCGGGAATCGCCGGAAACTTCATAAGGGAGCTTTACGCGCGTGGAGCGCGGAAGGTGTCGCTGGGAGGGGTTCCTCCCATGGGGTGCTTGCCGCTGGAGAGAACCGCCAACATCATGACTGGACGCCAGTGCGTGGACGAGTACAACAAGGTGGCCGTGGAGTTTAACGGGAAGCTGATGGGTTTGGTGGGGAAGCTGAACGGGGAGCTGCCTGGCATGAAGGTGGTGCTGTCCAACACCTACGACATTTTGATGCGGATCATAAAGAAGCCCTCCTTATATGGTGAGTAATAAGCTTGATTTGGTTATGGTAATTATTAATGTGGTTTGGAGAAAGAGAAAAATTATATATGGTTTCTTTATTTGTTTTTTAAATGTTCAATAGATTTTATATTTATTAATATTAGAAGCATTCAAAAGTGGAATCCAATTGCTATATGTTTGATATCTAAAAAATTTCTCACAATTCCTGAAGCTATAGATTCCCATAAAATTTCTTGAAGAATGGAATGTATTAAGTAGGATTAATAATGGTATTAATTAACTTAATGTTTGATATGTTGGAATGTAATGAGTTAAGTACTTATGAAAAGACTTTAACTAATTAGTCGTGACACAATAATTGTTTTAATAAAGTTTTGATGTTAAACTCTTTTAATTTTTTTTTCTCTCTTTCTTGATTGACATTGATTGATTCATTAAGCAAAAAGGGGAAGAGAAAAAGAAGAGAAGTGAAATGTGGGTTGGAAAGTTTTGCATTTTAGAAATTTATGATTGGCATATTTAGTTGCAGAAAAAGTTTTGCATTTTAGAAATTTATGAGAAGTGAAAAAGTTTTGCATTTTAGAAATTTATGATTGGCATATTTAGTTGCAGAAAAAGTTTTGCATTTTGATTTCTTAACAGTTCAAAGAACTTAAACTTATTTATTTCTACTTATTGAAATTTCAAATTTAGATGGCGTTTGAGAAATAATATAAAAATTAACGTGCTCTTAATATCTTTGTTAATTGCAGGGTTTGATGTGGTTGAAACAGCGTGTTGTGCATCTGGGATGTTCGAGATGGGTTATATGTGCGATCGGCTGAATCCCTTCACCTGCACAGATGCAAGCAAATATGTGTTTTGGGATTCTTTCCACCCTACAGAGAAGACAAGTCTTATCATCGCAAATCATCTCGTGAAGACTGCTTTGGCATCCTACTTAACATGATGCCCTGTTTATATATATATATATATATATATATATATATATATATATATATATATATATATATGTATGTATGTATGTATGTGTGTCTGGACTATAGCATGCATAATACTGTGTTTCCCCTTGTTGACTCTTTTAGTCAATATTACCATCATTATCATCTATGCATGTATGTATACCGTTATCTAGTTATATCTACTCAATTACTATAAATATAAAGAAGGGTTTCACGATTGGGTATCTATTTTTTATTTTAAAAATATTTCATAATATTTTGTTATACATAATAAACTCAAGGCTCTCTTGATTAAATGGCAAGGATTCGAGTTTTGGGAATCACGACATTCCATTTGATATAATACTTTGATATTTAAGTAGACAAGGGTAGAGAGGTGGATCCATTATTTTAGTGGCCTAATCGAGTGTTCAAAAGGGTCTCAGATACATTGTTTAAAAAATATTTAAAAAATTACAAATAAAAATAAATTTATAAAATAAAATAAAAAGTATAATTCCCGATAGTAAAATTTGTAGGCTGAAGTAAAGTGAGATTCATTATCTTAACATCAAATTCCCCACTACTTTGATGGAATTGAGACTGGACGTTTAATTTACAAGATTGGACAATAACTTTTGATATAGTAAACGCAATCTCAACTATGGTTATAAAATAAATCACAATATTAAAATAATAACCACCATATTTATTACGAAATACATAATTAGTATTTCATTTACAAAATTTATTTTATGTTAAAATAAATTGTATTTTAAAACCAACCAAAAATTTAAATCTCAATTTGTACGAGGACCAACATACTATGCAATATTCTCAATTTATTGCAAGACATTAGATTAGGAGTTAGTTTGGCCTTCATGACTAATCAAAAATGATTTGATGAAACAAAAAACTAATTCATTAAAAATGATTTGATAAAGGGACTAACCCAAGTTGTTTGGTTTGAAAAGAGATGTCCAAGAGAAAAAAATTGATCTTAGGCATTTGGTAAAAAGCTACAAGGGACATGAAAATATCTAAATCACCAAATGGATATGCCATTAATGAAATGCAACTATGCACAAATTTTTTTGTAAAATTTGAAAAAAAAAAAAACTATATAACTCCTATGAAATAAAATAATTTATAAACTAAAAAAAGTAACATTTAACTAATTTTAAAAACTTCAAATTTGCAACTTTTATTTTTTTTTCAAAAAAGTAATAAAAATCTTGTTTTAAAAAAAAAAAAACTAATTAAAAAGATTTTGCACCAAATATATTATATCCAACTTCTACTTTTTGTTTGAGGAAAAAAGGAAATTCATACAAAAAAGAGGTTCCAAACTTACTTTAATAGCTTTTATAAATATTACTTAAATAATAAAATAAATGATAATGTGATTTTTGGTGTAATCTTAAGAGGGGTGAATTGGATATTTAAAAATTTAATTCACTTTTTTCCTAATTTTAAAGCACAACCACTCTTCAAGTTTATGCTTAATTCAGTAATCACAAAATTATAAATATTTGAGCATACACAATATTTATATCTCAAGGTTTCTCAATCAATCATAACAATATATCTCAAGCATACACAATAATTACAACAAAGTAAATGCAAGCATACAAGTGTAGAAATTTAAAGAGTGTAGGGAAAAAGAAAGCAAACACGTACAAGATTTTTACAAGGTTCGGCTATCCCCGCCTACGTCCTCGCATCAAGACCAACAGCTTGAGGATTTCACTATTCCACTTCTTAACAAGGCGGAACCACCTTATATACACTCCTTCACTCAGGTGGAGCCTCCCGTTACACCACTCCTTCTTGGTGGAGCTAACTCTCCAAGCAATACCCCATGCTCGACATGGTTCTATACCTGAACCGCAAAAATACAAATGAGGTGAAACTGCTGTGATGGGTGGAGGGTATTCACTCAATCACTGGTTGTGATTGAACTCAGTGAGGAATGGTGCACAATTCGCACACAAAACATTGGATTGATTTCAATCTAAAAATAAAATACAGAGAATTTCTCAAAATGCAATTCTCTCCTTATTGGTTAATGTCCCTCTTTGCACCACATATTACATTACACACACACACACACACACATCTATTTATAACAATTGCTAGAACAGTAGGTGGGAATTAACTTCAACGGAGGTGGGCTGGCAGGTGGAGTAGGTTGCCTACAACTTAATAATTTCAACATATATGGCTAGGTTGGTGGAGCTGTTGCCGACTAAGTTTAATAAGTCAAGTTTAATATTCAACATCCCCCCTTAAACTTGACTCTCCTAGTTTTGTCATTTCGAACATTGTCTTTAGTCTTACAAAAATATCATGCCTGAGTAAATTTGTGAAAATATCAGCAATTTGATCATACGTTCTGCAAGATATTAGCTTCACTTCTTTCTTCTTGACATGCTCCTTGATAAAATGATATCAAGTATCAATATGTTTGCTTCTTTCATAGTAAACTGGATTCTCGCAAGTGCAATTGCTAATCAGTTGTTGATGTAGAATTTTGTGGGGTTATCTTGAAGAAATCCCAGATACTTCAGTACATTCCTGATCCATATACCATGACAAACAATTGAGCTGGCAGCAATGTACTCAGCTTTATATGATGAAAGCGTTACGATGGGTTGCTTCTTTGATGACCATGTAAACGATGTATCTCCCATGAAGAATGTGAATCTAGTCGTGCTTTTTCTTTCTTTAAGATCCCTTCCCCAATCGCTATCTAAATAGCCAATAAATTTGCAATCACCTCTTGATAAATAAAACATACCATCAATGATGGTACTCTTGACATAGCGGAGTATCCTCTTCGCTGCATTCAGATGGGACTACTCAGTTGTCTCCATGTACCTGCTAACAAGTCCAACTCCATAGAGTATGTCTGGTTTGGTGCACATCAAATACCTCAAACTTCCAATCAGACTCTTGAAATATATGTGGTTAACATCTCCTTACTCATTCTTTCTTAACTTCAATCCCGTTTCAATTAGAGTTGTTACAGGGTTGCTGTTGTCCATCCCAAACTTCTTCAGTATTTCTTTTGCATAGTGGCTCTAGGAGATGACGATTCTCTTCTCGCTTTGCACGACTTTTGTGCCAAGGAAATGAGCCATCTGGCCAATATCTGTCAATTTGAATTCTTTGACCATGCTCCTCTTGAAAAAGGCAAACATCTCTGGATTATTGCTGGTGAAGATTAGATCATCAACATATAGAAAGACAATTAGCATGCTTTTGTTTGTCTCCATCTTCAAGTATAGCGCATGCTCATAGGGACACTTCTCAAATCCATTCTTCTAGAAATAGTCATCAATCCTCATGTTTCATGCACGAGGTGCTTGTTTCATACCATAGAGTGATTTTGTAGAGACCCAAAAAAATAATAGGAATAAAATAATAAAGGAAAAAAAAAAAAAAGGAAAAGGAATTTTAGCATCAACACGAGTTCGTCAACGAACCCAGGGTTCTCATTGACGAACGTCTTTCTAAATCTCATCAACGAAGTACAAGTGTTAGTCAACGAGAAGATACCAAGAGCAGGAGGCTATTAAGGGCGAACTTATTATCTTCGTTGACGAACACCCTTCTACGGTTCGACTACGAGTACACTTGTCTCGTCGACAAAGCCACGTGGCCAATCGTCTATATATATATATATATATATATATGTAAAAATCACATTTTCTGCGATAAAATTAGTTTTCTTCTGTTTCTCTCTCTAAGTTTCAGCCACCCTACCTTCTCTCTATGATTTCGACTCCGTTTTTTCCCGTTTTGACAATCAGAGGTTGCCATGTTGATCTTGGAAAAATTCTCTACAACTTAGTCGGACCAGATTGTTGGTTTGGAGTTCTTGGACTCCATCCCAAAATCATGGTAAGTGAGTTATTTTAGGGTTTACATGAGTATTAGGTATTTTTGGACCCAAGAAATGTATTAGATGGTGTTAGACTGGGGTTTGAGTTGATTGAACTGGAGTTAATCTGATTTCAGGATTTGGAGTTTTAGGACGCTGTACGCGTGATTTAGGATTTTAGCAGGTTTCCTAGGAAACAGATAAGGGGATAAACTAAGTCAGGCATTTTCAGAAAATACATAATTCAATATTTAGTATTTAATTCAGAAATTATATATAGTTTTGGGAATACTGAAATGGAATTGAGGAAACTTTGAAAAACAGATTTAATATTATTTTTGTCAGAAAATATATGTTTTCGAACCCGATAATATGTTATAGAATAGTCATTTATGTGTGACATGAGTCTAGATTTTTACGGCAGTTAATAGCATGTTAGAATATTTCATAAAAACATAGAACAAGCATGTTTTAACTCAGAAAAACTATAAACAGTACAGTAACTATATTTTCAGTATATCATGATATTCAGCCGGCACAGATGCCATAACTTTTAGTCGCCACACATGCTGTATTATTCAGCCAGCTTAGATGCCGAGATATTCAACTGGCGCAAATGCCGTGATCAATTTTAATATGATAGTTTACTCAAAAATTATGAAATGATAACTTTTATTCAGAAATATGTAAAAGCTAGATTTTATTTCAGAAATTATATTATGAGAAATGTATTATATGATAGTAGAGCCCGGATGACTTAGTTTAGATTCAAAGCACAGTACCGTAGCTATCATTTCAGATAGTACTACCACACATCTTAGATAGAGTGTGGGAGTTTAAATAGTCGATTGTGCATTAGCGTGGGAGTAGTTGCCCCCTGGCAATCCGGACCAGGTTGGGCAAGCCAATCGTGCATATAGAATTATCAATTGACTTACCGTGGTAGGCCAGCCATTACTAGGTCCTGCCTACGGGCTGCATAATCCAATCATGTGGGAGTAATACATGACTTCAGCTAGCTAGCTATCCATCCTGGGTATGATTTCAGTATTATGTAGATATAGAAAATGATTTTTATGAATACATATGTTATATGAAATATCATCTATACAAATTTATACAGAATATTTTTATTAGATTTACCAAATGCAAATGAATTATGTATAGGTTTTCCTTATTTAACAGATATAATATACTATGCTCAGTATATATTTATATTACAATGGTACTCACGTTGCCACACACTGATAATAGTTTATATCCCTTATTGAGAGATGTCTCACCCCAGCATTACAAACATTTTAGGAAACCCATATAGAAGAGCGGATCGAGCTCCGAGGTAGTGGAGGTTGTTTTATACTACCCTGACTGAAGGGTAAGTTATGGGATTGTGTTCAGGATGGATTTTTAGGGTTATGACCCTAGGATATTATGGTTCTTTTGGGGGATGTGTGATGACCCAAAAATATATATACAATTAAAGTACTATAATAATAAAATAATAAAAATGGTCATTAAGTTAATATCAATACAGAAGTATTTTTCTATAGGATCCTTGATTCCATATTTGATGTCAAAGAAAGATCTTGTCTTAGCGAGTGCTCAGAGACCATTGTGGCTCAGTCGCTCCCTAGAGGTCTGCCTGGTCAAAATGGAATTTCATAGGATAAACAGGATAGACACTGTTTGTACACGTAAATAAGTACATATACATAAAATAGTGTTTTGACAGACATAATTTGTAAAAATACATAGTAAGATAATAATAATAATATAGGTATCATATGTGGGGCCCACATAAGTCCCGAAATCGTGTGGGATTCACATGAGTCCCGGAGTTATGTAGGACTCATAAAACTGTATAAGGACAATTGGAGTTACATATGACCCACTTGGGTCTCGAAGTTATATGGGGCCCACAAGACCATGTGGGGCCCACATGAGTTTTCAAAATTCAAATTTAATTCTTTTTTAAAAATAAATAATAAATTAAATAAATACTAAAAATAATTTAAAAGTAATAACAATGATAATAATAATAATAATGATAATAATGATTAAAAAATAATAATAAAATAATTAATTAACTAATTAATTAATTAAGTAAATAATTAATTGAAAATTTATTTAATGGGAATGGTGGCAAACACTCCCACATGGCCTCCATCCCCATCCCATACTCAATTCATACCTTGTTCATCCTTTGCCCATTCTTTAATTTAAAAAAAAAAAATTATAATTTCATTCATCTCCCCACACTTCTATAAATTTCATTTCTTCCCCAAAATTTTCCTATAAATAGGTAGCTCTCAATCTTCATTTTTCACAACAATTTCTTCCAATTAAGAGAAGGATTAGTGAGTAAAAGAATTTGTGGTGGAGAGAGAATTTTTGAGTAAGTTCTCATTCACCCACTCTTTCTGATCTCATTTCTTAAAAATAGTTATTGTGTTCGTAACACAAAATAAAAGAAGAAGGTAAGTAAATTTGATTATGTTAGTTTTTTTTTTATTTAAAATTCATACCCGAGTTTATTTTGTAAGTAAATTTCAATTATATTAGTTAGTTCCATAAAATTTTCATGAGTTTATTTTTACGTATATTTAACTATACCAGTTCTATCTTTAATATACTTATTTTTGGATTAAGAATATTCAAAAAAAAAAATTATATATTTTTAACACAAAAATTATGTGGCATGAATTTATTTTTACGTTGCATTTTTTATGAAATTATGAGTAAAGATGAGATTTTCATGATATTATTTTAAATTGCATAAATTATAATAAGATGATTTTAAAACCCCTTATGGCAACGAAAGTTCAAAGTTACAGATACTCGGTACCGCAGCTTAAAGTTTAAACGGATCAGAGTGCACCCATACTGTTTACAGAGTGGTTATTTATGTTAGTTGATTTCTTCTGAGTGCACACTTGGTTCTGGACCAGGACTTAATAAGGAAAATCTCACTTAATGTTTACGTACGTTGATTTAGTTTGGTCGGCCAGCCAGTTAAGTCCAGTCTTCGAACCGCACAACCTAATCATGGGGGTAAACATGACTTACGACAAACAGGCCTAAGGGTGGGTTTTACAATATATGTTTATATATATTTAATTACGTGTATAGAGTTATTAATGAGCTGAAGGAAAAATATAAGTTTATATGGAAAATGGTCATTCTTGTGCCTAAATGACGATTTAAAGGAAACGTATAAGGAAAATTATATGTATGTATATAGTTAAATATTTTCTTAGTTTTAAAGTTAAAAGTTTAATTTAACAATCACAGTATATGGTTATTAAATTATACTGTTATAATTGATGGTAAAAGTTTTATGCAGAAATTTTTAGATTTACATTTATTTTAGAAGAAATTTTGAAGTTATAGTATTAAATATTATTTTACGAAATTTTTTAGAAGCTCATTTTGGTCACACACTAATAATAATCTTATTTACTTACTGAGTGTCGTCTCACTCCAATCATATTTTTATTTCAGATAACTCTGAAGGGCATGTCGGAAATTAGGCTTAGCAAGCATGCGGGTGGGGATAGAAAAAAATAAAGATTGATTAGAAATATTAGTATGATGTCAGATATTTATGCTTGTGTAATTTTTCTTCTTTTGAAATAAACGATTGTAATATGGATAATTAACGCTCTTGTTTAATAATAATTAAGTTTATTTACTTCCGCTGTAAATCAATAGTAAAAAGTAAATATCCCAGACCCTTTGGGTTAGGGTATTACAAGATGAATATTTGTGTATTTATGGACATAGTAGAACTCTGTTATTGTATATGTATGGTTGTGTAAATTATAGTTTTTGTTGCATAGATGATATGTATGTATAGACAAGTATATCCTTGGTGTCTATGGGTCCGGGTGGACTTTGACTTTATTAGTATGCATTAGTATCAGAGTTATTATGATAATTTTTATGTGGAAAAAAAATGATATAGCAGAAATTTCAGGTCGTTACAGCTTTCTTTAGTTTGTACACTTTATCTTCTTTGCCCTTTTTTACATATCCAAGTGGCTAATCGATATAGATCTCTTCTTCTAGAAAATCGTTCAGAAATGCTGATTTCACATCCATCTAGTAAATCCTCCTTCCATTTTGAGTAGAAAGTGAAATTAGTAATTTGATGATTTCAAGCCTGGCAACTGGGGCAAAGATTACTCCATAATCAATCCATTCCTTCTGCTTGTAGCCCTTGGAAAAAAAAAGTCTTGCTTTGTATCTCCAGACTTCTCCTTAAGTGTTTTTCTTGGTCTTGTAGACCCATTTCACACCAATATTTTTGCGGCCCTTTGGGAGATTTGTCAGCTCCCAAGTATTGTTTTTCTCGTTGGATTGAATCTCCTCATCTATCGTTTTTCTCCCTTTGTCTTCTTCGTTAGCCTCCTCAAAGCTAATAGGGTCGTTGGTCAACAATAGACAATATAGTATAACATATTCTTCTATAGGTTCTATAGTTTTATACAGATCAGTTAGGTTACGGGCTCCTCTAGGCCTCATGTATGAAATTTTACTCTCAATTGGTGATGAAGCTTCATTCCTTTGTGGTGAATGGAACTTGTGTGGAGGTGTCTGCAGTTCGGGAACTTGTGACTTGATAGCCACTTCTTTTGTCTGCGTGGGTTCCTCTCCTTCAAGCATTAATTATGCATCTTTAGAAGATTCGGCCTGGTCCCACTTCTAGGATTCATTTTCTTCAAAAATAACATCCTAATTGTGAATGACTTTCTTGTTGATGGGATTGCAAAGTCGTTATCCCATGGTGCTGTCACCATATCCAACAAGGATACACTTCTCTCCTTTGTCTTCCAACTTTGTCTTTCTCACTTCTAGGATCTTAGCACAGGCTATGGAGTCAAAAACTCTAAGATAACTCACACTGCGTTTGTGAGTACTCTAGGCTTCATGTAGTGTCTTTGTATCAAGACTCTTCGTAGGACACCTGTTGAGTAGATAAACTGTACAGGACACTACTTCTGCCTAAAAACTTTTTGGCATTTTCTTATCCTTTAACATGCTCCTGGCCATGTTAAGGATCGTGTGGTTATTTCTCTCAGCTACACCAGTCAACTAGGGAGTGTATGATGGTGTGAACTATTTTTGAATTTCTTGTTGCCTAAGAAATTCCAGGAAAGTTTCGTCCTTGTACTCTTCTCCTTGGTTTGATCAGAGTGACTTGATGTGATAGCCACTCTATTTCTCCACAAGATTGAATTCTTTGAACTTGTCAAACACTTCTGACTTCCTTTTTAGGAAGTAGACCCAAGTCTTCGTACTGTAGTCATCAATGAAGGTAAGGAAGTATCTGTTCTATCCATTTGAAAATAGTCTCAACGGACCACACACGTCTGTGTGTACTACCTGGAGTGGCATGGTAGATCTCCAGCCGGCTTTCTTTCCAAATCTATTCTTATGTTGCTTGCTCAGAACACAACTTTCACATATCTCATTTGGGTGGTGGATGTTGGGTAAGCCTTTCACCATCTTCTTGCTTCCCAACTGTTTCAAACTTTTAAACTTCAGATGTCCATACATGAGATGTCATAGCCAGTGTTTGATGATAGCACTTAAACACCTTGGAGTATCATGTTAAATGGCAAGCAAAAACATTCGATTCTTTTCCATTTGTACTCGAGTAACGAGCTTACCTCGAGCGCTTGTTATGACCATCTATTTATCTCTAAGGCTAATTTGGTAGCCTTTCTCCACAAGCTATCTGAGACTTGAGATGTTAGTCTTCATGTCTGGCACGTAATATACGCTGGAGATGTAATAATGATCTTCGGACTTCTTCTTGATCAGAACATCTCCTCTCCCTCGGACTAAGAATTTAGAGTTATCGCCAAAAGAGATCTCCCCCTGAACTTTCTTATCAAGTTCAATAAATATATTCTTTCTGCCTATCATATGGTTGTTAGCTCCAGAGTCGAGGAACCAAACACTTTGGTCCTGGGTTAAGCTGTGCGCCATTAGTATCAACGATTCTCTAGCTACATCTTCAGCAAGATTAGCCTCTTCGCTAACCTTTTCTTGTTGTCACCCCCAACACTCGTTGTTATAGTGTCCGTACTTATGGAAATTGTAGCACTGAATGTTTCTCTTGTTTACGTTCAGACGGTTGTTTTATCTCCCTCTTCTTCCTTGTCCTCTACCTCGTGGAACATAGTTCTATTGATTGCATCCTTTTCTAGTGGTACCTCTTTCGCCTTTACTGCCTTTTCTGGATTCAAAATTTCCACAACTTCTTCCACTAGATCCTCAACCTCATCCTCTTCCTCGCTGTGATGTCCCCCCTTTGTCGTATCTATCTATAGTGAGGGATAACTTCGTTTGGAGGGCTTGCTCCAATGCTTTATCATCACTCCTTCTGTTGACTTTCTGCTCATGGGCTTGGAGTGAGCCCACAAGTTGTTCTACGAACATGGTTTCCAGATATTTTGTTTCTTTCATGGTCACAACTATATAATCAAATTTTAGATCCAAAGATTGCAAAATTTTCTTACAAATTATCTCGTCTTTGAGAGTCTCTCCATTTCTTCTCAATTGATTTGATACTACCATAACTCATGTATAGTAATTAGCAATATATTCAACATATTTCATTCTTAAAGATTCGAAATCACCTCGCAATGTTTGAAGACGAATCTACTTGACTTTGTCTATACCTTTGTTTGTTCGATGAAGAGAGTCCAAAACTCCTTTGGATGTCTTAGTGGAGGCGATGATCTCAAACGTGGCATCATCAAGCCCTTGGTAGATTATGGACTTCGTCTTACAATTCTTCTTTTGATCGGCTTGCAAGATCGTTCTTTGAGCATTAGACATAGATGCTTTAACTTCTTTTGATGGGGCTTCTCTGTACCCATCTTCAACAATGTCCCTGACATCCTGAGCACCTAATAGTGCTCTCATTTGAATACACCAACTGTCGTAGTTCTCTTTTGTCAACTTTGGAATAATCGCTTGTGTAGTATCGTTAGCCATCAATTTAATATATCAAAAAATAGAGTGATGGGGATAGATTTTGGCAAATCTGATGGCACCAATGTGTTCAGAAGGTTGAAATACTTTAGGGATTGGTTTTGGATTGTAAAAAATCGGTTTAAAAATCACTAAACCGACTAAAAGAGGATTCTTGACTAGTTTGAATGGACCAATTTGACTTAATGGTAGATAGACGGCGTTAGTGAATACAATTAGGCCACATGGCGGCTTCTGGGCATGTCGTGTGTCACGATGATCCGCGGGTTGTGGACGTGAGTCGGTCAACCGGGTCAAATAGTGCTCGGGTCTAGATCTGGGTGGTTTCTAGGCCAGGTCACAAATCGGGTTTCTGGGTCAGATCATGTCACTTGGGCTAAGACAACGCGTGTGGGTGCATGAGGCGTGTGATGTCGCCGGTCAGTACTCTTGCCGGCGCGTGCTGATGATGCAAATTCAGTTGGTGGCTCATGTGAGCACGTTTGTAGTCATTCAAATTCCGTTTGAGAGGTGGTTTTCACCTATGGATTCATCTTAATGTGAATTTCACAATGGTATGCTCAAAAATTAATTTTGAGCAACTTCAAATCTAGGATAAAGTTTGAATTTCTCTCTATTCGCCTTTGTTTGGCGAATTTCGTCCAACCTGGGCACTCTGATACCATTGATGGGTGGAGGGGATTCACTCAATCACTAGTTGTGATTGAACTCAGTGAGGAATTGCACACAATTCGCACACAAAACATTGGATTGATTTCGATCTAAAAATAAAATACAGAAAATTTCTCAAAATACAATTCTCTTTTCTCACTAGTTAATGTCCCTCTCTACACCACATATTACATTACACACACACACACACACACCTATATATAGTAATTGCTAGAACAGTAGGTGGGAATTAACTTCAACAAAGGTGGGCTGGTAGGTGGAGTAGGTTGCCTGCAACTTAATAATTTCAACATAAATGGTTAGGTTGGTGTAGCTACTACCGACCAAGTTTAATAAGTCAAGTTTAATTTTCATTTTGTACGAAGAGATGCTTCTCAAAAAGCTAAGATGTACAATGAAAATCTTAATACACTCCCACAAGATATGATTTAAGCTCAATAGAGTTCATGTGTTCTTTTCAAAAAGATTTTTACAATGTAAGAGAGTAAATGATCTTTGAGTAACCTTGCCCATTTAGTTTGGGCATGGCTTTAACTGATACCTATCAGGCCACTCGCCTTACTCAGCAAGCCCTCGAGTGGAGAGTTTACTTCGCTCCAACTACATGTAATACTACAGTATAAAATACATTTAATACTTTGCTATAAATAACTTTCACATACATACTATAATTCACACCTATATAAATACTATAAACGGTAAGTTGTTAATACTTTTGCAACCATAAGCTATGTACAGTAAATACTTTGCAACTATACTCTTTTTTCATATGCTCTGTTTTCATATACACTATTCTACTCTAGTTAAATCTACAAATATGAATATAAGAACTCACTCCTGAATGGATAAACAACATGCTTCCCCCCATGACGGGTTATGCGGCCTGTAGGCTAGATTCAGCCCTGCCCGGCCTACCACCAGGTCAAGTCAACTATATTATATGTCTGCTAGTACTAATGGTCATCCCATAGCTAGTCTAGAGTCCAGGTGGGAACTCTACACTTCACTGGCCCACTCGACTATTCAATACCAACACTCTCCCCAAGATGTGTGGTTGCACTAAGCTCTTCATTGTTGTAGCTACGGTACCGAGCGATCTATGGTCTATCGAAGTTCTTAAACCATACTTTGCAATTTGATAAAACTACTTGTTATAAAAGGTGTATTCCCAAGAGGGGGGGGGGGTGAATTGGAATTTAAAACTTTTTCACCTAGGTTAATTTATCCAACAACAGTGTATACACAACCTAGGGCCGGTCTAGACAATTTCCAAATGCGTAGATAAGTATAATGTGGAAATTAAGTCATACACATCATTCACCCATAACATACATGTGCGGTAAGTATAAACTGCAAAAATATAAACAAACACACGATATGTTATCGGGGTTTGGCCAACTGTGCCAACGTCCCCGCCTCTAGCTCGCAAGCTAGAGGATTCCATTAATAGCTCACTTAAGGGTGGAGCGGCGCCGTTTACAACCAGGTCAAATTAACATAGGGCTGACTTCAACCTTAACTAGGTCAATTAGCGGGGTTGATCTCAACCTACACGCCTTAACAGGACGACACACCTAGCTTTCCTAATCGGGTCTAAGCCAATCCGGGACTATTCCAGGGCTAGTCTCCCTCTTCAGGCCCGTGCCTGGAATATACAACAAATGTGTATATAATCAGATGGTATGGTGATTGTGCTTTCATGTAAAGCAGATATGTACCCAAATGCGCGCAATAACATACATCACAATATGATTCAATATGTAAGCTCAATGTGGTCTAAATGGTTCAACTCTCAAAGGTATTTTCTATTAGTGTAATGCATACGTGAGAGCATTAAGTATTAAATGATGTATATGCTTGGTTTGCAAAAGATGTGTAATCTTTGTATTCAGCAAATAATATATAAGTGAAAGAATATTGCAACAAAGACCACTATCTCATAAACAAATATCTCTTCAAATATATTTATCAAGATAAAGCATACTAGATATTTGAAAATGATTTTGAAAAGATTTTGCAAACAAAATGCTATACGATCTTCTCAGGACATTGCAATAAAGGTGCAAGTTTGGAAGATCCGATAAAGTCTTCTTAGGGTAGACTTATCAACGAAGTCCCCTAAGAATCCTTATGTTTTGCTCTCAAATAAAACCGTGTCAAGCAAATAAAACGAGGAGAGCAAACCTTCCCAAACATACACTCAATCCACTTACAGATGATGTATGCACTATTAAACGATAAGCATGAGTGAATGGGGCTAAAAAATGAGTAGTATAGGATTTTAGGTTTTCAGAAAAATTCTCCCTAATCAAAATGGTTAATCCATACTCATTTTCTCAAATGATCTCATATATATAGGCATAGGAGAAAATATGACCGTTGGGGACCTACTGGGTATTCTTAGGAAAGTTTAATGACATTTAGAGCATTTTAACCCTGTTTAAAAAATATTAACCAAGTCTCATATGCTTCGGTAGACCAGGGGAATTTTGAACTGAGGGCTCGGGCGACCAGGAGAGGGCGATTTCCCAAATTTCCGAGGTTCAATCGACCAGGACATTTTGAACTACCTGGTTTGGTCGACCAGACCGCTGGGAATTCTCCCGAGGACCCTCCGGTCAACCAGGTAGTTGGAGTACAAAAGTGGTCGGTCGACCAGATGGTCAAACTTTTGACCTCTGGGGGTTTCGGTTGACCAGGGTCTTTTGAACTACCTGGTTTAGTCGACCAGGGCAGAATGAACTGCCTGGTTCGGTCGACCGAAAGTGCACCAAGTGTGCATTTTGGTCCTGTTTCTTATTATACAAACCCTACTCAAGTGCCTAACAAGTATATGTGAAAATGTGTGTGTCCTATGATCACTTGAGGTCCAATTTGAAATCACTGAAAAAGTCCGGTGTCGGTCGACCGACCCTAAGGTTTTTCTAAGGTCCTTTCTCACTCATGGTTTGTTTGAACTTATGTAGTAAATCATACATGTGATGTGTGTGAGCTTATAACAAACGAAAGTCCTAGTTACTATTACAGACCAATTAAATGAAATATATTACAACATTGGATGAAAATTGGTTTTCAGGCTTTACTTGCTTTGTGCACATCTTGATCTTTACACTCTTAGTTCATGCACAAAACCTCAAACACTCATTAGATACAATGAGTATTTGTCATAATCAAAACCGAGCGTGACCAATAAGGTCAACACTACTCATGGTCTATATGCCACTATAATTATTTACTATACATGCATTCTTTTCAACCATTATAGAAATTTATATAAATATATCAACACATATACAATATTTCCATCAAATAGTCCAAATCACATTTTCATGATAATACCAAAAAAATACTCAGATTCAATTATGCAGTAAAATATAATTAAACCTCATGCCACACAGTTTATTCAATAATTATAATTATATAAACTACTAGAAAATAAGAAATTTTATACTCAATATCTGTTTTACCGAAAATATCAGTTTAATTATCTCCACCATTTATTTAACTCAAAATATATATTTAAAGGAAAAGACAGAGACAACCAACCCTACTCACTTTAATCCTTTACCAAAAAATGTTCAACAACTAAAACAAATAATTTCAACTAGCCAAATCATTTAGAAAATCTACTACAATAATCCAAAAATCAAATACTTTAATTTAATCAGTTCAACTTTAAAATAACCATTATTATAAAATCCCTAAGCTCACAAATACCCATTTAATTAACTAATAATAATAATAATAATCCAAAATCCAATTTTCATATACCAAAATACTCAGAAAAACGTGTATATAATTCCTGTAATTTCATATTACAATTTAATTGATTAAATTATAAAAATTCCTGACATAATTTATTCCCCTTACCTCACCTCAGGAGTGGTGCCTATGACGCTTGTAGGACAAATCCACTCTAGTTAAAATGTTGGTGGCTGAGAATGGAACCCAAGGGTATTTTTCGTTCTTCGATCGGTGCATGTTTAGCCGAGAAAATCGATGAGAGAGATAGAGAGAGATGATGCAGAGAGAGAGAGAACTCGTTGAGATTGAGATTGAATCTCAATCTCAGTTCTTATCCTTATATATATAATATATATTATAATATTATATTATGGTATGTTAATATATTAATATATTATATTAAATTAATTAAATAATTATTATGATTTTATTTAATTAATTATTTAATTTAATTTAATTTTTTTTTTCTTTGGGATCACTACAATGTTAACGTAAGAACAATCTGTGTTTGATTGGTTGAATTTAGACAATAAGCTAAGGTCTTTCGTTATGTGCTTGGGTACCTGTGAGCTAGTTAGAATAGGTTGTGTAGCGAAGTATTTGCCACATCAGGTGGCTATGCAATTTGGAATGGATCAATAACTTCTAGGCAAGGATGACTTCTTGCCCGTCCCACCAAGATCATTCCAAGCAGGGGTTTGGATTAGGTACTACATTTTGTGGAAGAGTCATATGTTGACTTGAGCAAATTGTAATGAAGTATGTGTTTATAAAGATGAGTAATCCTAAGATTTGACTATCTGATCAAAGCAGGAATGCACAGAGAAGGTTGTGATTCCTCTGCATTGAGGAATCCTAGCAATCTTAGTGAAGGACCTTCCAAGATCAAGGTAAAGACGGTAAGTGAATGGAGCAATGAGGAGGAATATTTCCCTTCGGATACGGAGAGTCAACCCAGTGATACAAGTGAAACTAATGTCAAATCAAAAGTGACACCAATGGTTCCATCCGAAAAGGTTGAAAGTAGTTTTCATGACCTAGTCGGATGAAGAAGTACTTTAAAACTGTCACCATGGTGTAATAACAAGATTTCTTGAGAAGCAGCAGCACTGAGAAGCACTGGTTGTTTAAGGAAGAAACCATAATAAAAATATACTACTTACCTCTAAAATCCTTCACAGGGCCTAGTTTGAAACTTTGATCCTTCTCTTGGCTTTGATCATCATCTTCTAATTTCACATGATGATGATCAAATGGTGGGTATTTTCTCTCACAGACAGTTGGGTTAAAGACCATAATATGAAACACCAAGTTCCCTTCATACCTGAACACCAAGAAATCGCCCACGTGCAAATCATGGTATCTAGCAAACTTCGGCCAAGTTCCCTTCATACCTAAACGCTTGGGTTTCTTTTGTAGGTGTTTAGTTTCATTAAATACATAGTTTTAATAGATTCAACTTTTTAAGGGCAATTAGTAGTACTGATTGAGTTTCTGGCCCTCATGGTGTAATGACAAGCTATCTTGAGAAGCAGCAGTGTAACGCCCCGAACCTGGAACTGGGGCGCAGGGTGCTACTTTAGTAATATTTGCATTCTCTAATACCATAATCATCATATAAAAGCTGTAGAAATAATTCAAACATCCTCAAATACATTACCAGAGTTCTAGACCACCATCATACATAAAAGTCTCCAAATACCCATATTACAAACCAGCACAATGAAAGAAAACTAACTCAGTCCATACAAGCCACTTACTACAGTTAAAATAACCAAACCCCGCCCCTTAGCTCGCTAAGCTCGATCCCTGGTGTTTCCTGAAAAGTCAAATGATCATTGGGGTGAGACACCTCTCAGTAAGACAGATTAATTTAATATCAGGGTGTGGCAAACATGAGTTTTTGTATAATAAAAAAATATTCATTTCTCGATTTAATCAAAAATAGCATTTGCAAAATTGTACTCACACCTCTACAATTGGAAATACACATTCATTCCCACAGTATAAACCAGTTTGATTAAAAGATAACACTATTTTACATAAATTCACATGTATGCATAGAAGAGACCCCCTGGGACAAACGACATGATTAACCCCCATGACGGGTTGTGCAGCCCGTAGGTTGGACTTAGCTTAGGTGATCAACCCAAAAAAAGTCAAAATAACCCTCTACAAGTACGTCTGCAAGCATCTGCAAGCTCAGCGGCAGGTTCGATTGCCTTACCACTTCCTAGTCCGAACCCCAGGGAAGGTACTACAACACTTCGTTGGTCAACCGAATCAGACCCTTTGCACTTCCACTACAGTGTGGTTGCACCTAGCCAAACAACTCACTAGCAATGGTACTGTGCTCTCAATATAACAAGTACTCAAGGTTCTTAAACCATATCATATATGTTGGCCTAACGAAGACTTACGACTCTTGATCTTGATGATAACAAAGTAAGGTTATCTAATGTTCTTCAAAGTTGTGGTATTTCAGATATTGAAACAAAAACATACTTCATGAAAACAAGTGATCAATTCTAAAAGCTTAAGAGACCAACATGGAAAAACTCGAAGATCACAGGCACATTGAAAGCTCATATCAACACAAGTGATCAAGACTGAAAAGTCAGGAACTCAAAGCAACATCTTGATGAAGTTTTTTGAAAAATAGTTCAAGAAATGAAGAGAGTCTAGTAGGACATGTTTGTAAGTACTTCAAGTATTTTCAAATTATGAAATTTCATTTTGAAGCTCATTAGGAATGAAGAGACCTAAAGACCTTAAATTTAAAACTTGGAACATATTTTTCAAAGAAAACAAATTAACATTCCAAGGATAAGTAAGAAAAGAGAGAGAGAGAGAGAGAGAGAGAGAGAGAGAGAGAGAGAGAGAGAGAGAGAGAGAGAGAGAGAGAGAGAGAGAGAGAATAACAAATATTTTAAAAGCCATATTTTCTACTTGACAGGTGCCTGATTGCACATTGTCAGTAGGCTTCCGATTTATAGGCTTTTAAAATACACAGATAAAAGGTCGTCAGGCTACTACCTGGACCTTGACAGGCACCTGACGAGGTTTTTTGAGAAGCCTGTCCAGGTTTAATCAGGCTACTGTCACCCTCTACCTGTTTAATAAAATTGAGAAATTAAGTGACAGACGCCTAACAACTAGGTGACAGGTGACTGCCACTCTACTGCCTGTGTTATTTATAAGTGAAATACATTAACAGACACCTGACTAAAAGCCCTCAGGCTACTGCCATGCGGCAAATTTTAAAATTCATAACAAACATATTTTTGAAAAATTAAATACTTGGGGCTTAAACTTGTTCAAACCTTGGACACTACTCCAAGTAAACTTGGGGATCAAATTAAATACTTTTCTAACTTTATAAATACACTCAAGATCAATTAATTCAATTACTAAGAATCAATTACAACATTCATACTCTCTCAAATTGTTCTTAAACTCTCAAGGGCTCTCTCCATAGTGACCTAGAGAAATTATAATATTTAAATAATAAAAGAGGGAGAAAAGGAAATAAAAAGAGGGTACAGCAGGTCTTTGCATTCGTCGACGACGCGACGTATTGGGCTCGTCGATGAGGGTGCACTTCGTCGATGAGAAAATACCGAGAAGGGGTTTTGGGTGATTCTGAATTTCATCGAGGAGGAGAGAGTTCGTCAACGAGTTGTATTCATGACCACGTTGACGAGGTGACGTGGCTCGTCGACGAAGGCCAGTGTATAAATAAGTTTAACCCTCATTTTATGGCTAAAAACCTACGAGAATGTCTCTCTCTCTCCTTATTTCATTTTCCATAACTTCTCTCTAAGATTTCGAGCTGATCTTCTACTGGTTCGACGATCTGAAGCCACCATGACACTCCTGGGGAAGTTCTCAACATATCTACTAGAGTGGATCGTCAGTGGGTCGAGTTTGGGAATTCATCCCAAATTCAAGGTAATACTTTCTACTCAATATTTGATTTCTTGACAGTTGTAGAAAGCGTAGTACGCGTAGAAATACTGAAATTTAATTCTGGGAAATATCATTTTTAGGGTGTTGAACGAGAAACCCTATAGGTGCAAGACTGTTTTTCTTAGGGGCTTTTCAGGAAACAAGTAAGGGGATAAACTAAGCTAGTTGATTATGAAAATTATATGATTTTATAGCATTTGATTTCAAGGAAATATATGTATTTATATATATATATATATATTTATGCATTATGTTGGAAAATACTGTTAAAAATGACGATATGTTTGAAATATACAAAATACCCACTTTGTGTGGCATGAGTAAAATTTGTTATGAATAACTGTTTTCTAGGAATATAATAATGATATGGATTTTTATAATGAAAAACCGACATACGAGCCGAGAATTTTATATGTTTTGCCGGCGTACGGGCTGAACTATGGATATGACTTGCTAGCGTACGGGCCGAGCTATGGTAAAATATGAAATGTCGGCGTACAGGACGATGATTTTCACGATGTATATATATGCAAAATGATATGATGATATTGATTTGGTAATTAAGGGTAATAAATATCCATGTATCATAGTTTCATTATATGCTATATGTTATCAGAACCAGGTTGGCTTGGTCTAGGCTAGCACCTGCACGGTACCGCTGCTATGTGTTCATGATCATCATGATATTGTGTTAATGCCGCTATATGGAGTAGCCTAAGGACGGATAGTCAATGTGGTTTTAAGAAGTGTGGAAGCCCCTGGTGTACAGACCAGGTTTGGCAGACCCATCGGACTTACATACTATACTTTTGACTTGGCAGTGGTCAGCCAACCATTGTCAGGTCCCGCCTTCAGGCCACACAACTTAATCATATGGGGGGTAATACATGACAATAGCCAGCTAACCTATCAGGATTGTTTTCGTATTATTACTATATGAGATGATTTATGCTATAAAAATCCAGTATGTTCTGCCATGGTATATTTATACATGTCTTTTCGAGAAATGATACAGTCATATTTACTTGATATGCTTATATATGCTTTTATGTATAACACAGACAAACTCATGTTACCACACACTAGAATTAGTTTATTTCCCTTACTGAGAGGTGTCTCATCCCTAAATTTCATGAACATTTCAGGAGCCCCTAATAGGAGAGCGGATAAAGCTCCCCTGAGATAGTATCATTGATTTGCCCTCTTTGAAGGGTAAGTTTTGATGGGGACAGATGGATTTTGTGGGAACTGTCCCTAGTACTTTCCTTTTGGGATGTATATACCTAAATACAATGGATGTAGTAACTCTGGTGTTGAGATGGATGGTTTTGTGTTTATGATATTCTGATTTTATGTTTCCTGCTGCTTAGGCTTCCGTTTTGTGTTTTTTCATATCTCTGGTACCCACGGGTTCAGGTTGATTATGATCTGCTGGATTTACTATATTGGTTTTATTATAAAAGGAAAAAAATGTAAGAAAATTAAGCAGGTCGTTACACTCTCACTGTCAACTTGCACGAAATCTACTGAGGCTTTGCTGACTCTTAATCTCTAGTATTGTGCTACAATTCCAATTTCTTTCATCCATTGAAAGAATCTTTCGGTGATATACTCTTGGGGCTTCAATATGAATTTCATATTTGATTTGTTTTGAAGCATATAGCTCTGAGTTTGTACTAATTAGCTCTGTTGAGAGCATCTATTGTACACCTTGTTTCAAATCTTGTTTTGTAGATTGACGGTTCAAGTGCTTGGATCATTGGACAGAACAAGGGAATACCGTTTGGAGAGGCAGGCTCTAGCTTAATTAAGGAGTGGTTGTAACGGTGTTGTTCTGCCCAACAAAGGAACTAATATAGTGGAATCCTTTGGTAGTTTGCCAAAGGCGAGGACGTAGGCTGGGGATAATCCGAACCTCGTAAAAGCTTGGTGTTCTTCTCTCTACTTTAACCTTTACTTTCTGCACGGTATTTTTATTTGTTGAATGCATATTACTGATTGCAGGGCTTAAGTAAAAATTCAGAGAAAACTCTTAATTTTAGAAAGCATGTTTTTAATTAACCTTTTGCGGAAACCCACAAGGGAGTACATTGGTTAAATTGTGGAAATCTTGGTTAAGAGAGTGCATTACAAATTAAAATCAAAACAGGGCTTGCAAATAAATATAGGGCTGCTACCAAAAGATAAAAGCATCAAATTCTTGAATGATTGATCGATTTTCATATGGTGGTTGATTGGATTGTTTTAACTTTCTATACTTTGTGGTGTGATTTGGTTTTGATTATAAATTGATTGATTTACTTACATTCTTGTTGTTGCACTAAAACAGGTAGGAAGTTGAAAAAAATTTAAATTTTTTAACTAATCCAATTCACCTCCCTCTTGAGAACACTGTTCTAATATCAATTGGTATCAGAGCCTAGTTATAGTAATTCTTAACAAGGAGCTATATAAAGATCGAAATGACTCACATAGGAATAGCTCCCTTCAGAGAGGGTCAATCCTCAACCCAACTACCAATCTTTTGTGGAATGAACTATACTTTTTGGAAACAGTGTATGACAATATATCTTCAAACTATGGATTGGAAAGCTTGAGAAGTTGTCACGGATGGTGACCTAATACCCTTCAAACTAGTAGATGGAAAACAAGTTCCTAAGGAGAAAAAGGACATTACTGACTTAGATCACAAAATGCTACAAGTTAATTCAAGTGCTATAATTGCTTTATATTGTGCTCTAGATATTAACGTATTCAATAGAGACATGGCCTGCAAAATAGCCAAAGAAATTTGGGATAAACTAGAGGTAACCTATGAAGGAACAGTTGATGTTAGAGACAATAAGATTGATATGCTAACTAGTAAATATAAAGCTTTCAAAATGAACTCAGATGAATCTATTACTAGTATGTATACAAGGTTCACTCACATAATCAATTCTCTCAATGCCTTAGGAAAAACCTACCCTACCTATGAGATGATTCGAAAAATACTTAGAGGTCTTCCACCCATGTGGGAACCTAAGGCCACAGCAATAACGGAAGGTAGGAACCTTAAAACCACATCACTAGATGAACTTATAGGATCACTACTTACTTATGAAACTGCCTTAAAGGAAAGAAATCCTGAACTTAAGCACAACAAATCTATTGCTTTAAAAACAACTAATGAAATCTCAAGTGATGACGATAGTGAATCAAGTGATCTAGACCAAGATGAATTCGCATTCATTACCAAAATACTTGGCAAGTTATAGAGAAGAACCAAAAAGTTCCCTAGAAAATTTAGTAAAACAAAATCTGAAAAAGGAGTAACAAGTAAGAAAGAAAACAAAAATAAAAATGAACTACCTACATGTTATCATTGCAAAAAGTCAGGTAATATCAAGCCGGACTGCCCTCAACTCAAGAAGGAGAAGAAGAAAAAGAAAATAGCCATGAAGGCAACATGGGATGACACAAGTTCAAGCGAAACGGAAAACGAGTCAAGTGGGCATGAGATGGCCAACATGTGCTTCATGACACATGATGAAGAGGTAAATTCTTACTACTCCTCATCAGAAGAATCTAGTAGTGAATCGTGTGATGAATCGTGTGATGAATCTTGTGATAGCATGCCCTCCTACAAAGAACTTCAAGCCGAGTTGTTTTCTTTACATAAATGATTTATCAAAGTTTCTAAAAGAAATGTAACTTTCAAAGAACAAAATGAAAATCTAATGAAACAACTTGAATCATCTAAATCTATTGAAAAAAAGAAAGAATCCCAAATTGAAAATCTAAAAGAGAAAATAAATGATATGTCACAAGAAATAGTAAAAATACAAGTAGATGATCAAAGTAAGAAGAATTTAGAAATAATTGATCTTAGGAAGACACTTGAGGATAAAGAGAAAATTATTTACAACTTCACAAAAGGAAAAGAAAACTTTGAGAAAATGATTGGACAAGAAAGAATGTATGGAAATAAAGAAGGAATCGGTTATAATGGAATAACAAATAAAATAAAGAAGAAGTTGTTCATGGGGTACTTTGTGAAAGAAGCTAAACACTATGCTAGTACTTCTTCGACTAATGTACATGAACATACCACTTGCTACATGTGCAAGAACAAAGGGCATATCATGTTTAACTACCCTCTTAAAAAGAAGTATGTTAAAGTTAAAAATGAATGGAAAGAAAACAATGGAACTAGATATAATTTAAAGAAAATTAAGAAAGTTAGAATTCCAAAAGTAACATCTTAAATCTTTCATTGTAGGTATGCTTTAGGACAACACCATCAAAGGAAAAGTGGTACTTGGACAGCGGGTGTTCAAGACATATGACCGGAGATAGAACCAAGTATACCACATTAACTCAAAAAGATGGGGGATACGTAACCTTCGGTGACAATGCCAAAGGTAAAATTGTTGGAATTGGTAAAATAGGTAAAAAACCCTCTTTAACTATTGATGATGTGTTGTTAGTAAATGGTCTAAAACATAATCTCTTAAGTATTAGTCAACTTAGTGATAAAGGGTTTGAAATTATCTTTAATAAAGATAAGTGTACAATACAAAACCCTAAGAATAATGAAATTATATTCACAGCACATAGAACAAATAATGTGTATTGCATAAAACTTGATAATTTAATATCTCAAGATGTAACTTGCTTAGCTGCCCTAAATGAAAATAGATGGCTTTGGCATAGAAGATTAGGTCATACTAGCATGGACATTCTATCTAAACTATCAAAGAAAAATTTAGTGAAAGGCTTACCAAATACTAAGTTTATCAAAGATAAAATTTGTGATGCTTGCCAACTAGGAAAACAACTCAAGACGAGTTTTAAAAAGAAGAAACACATATCAATTAGTAGACCCTTAGAACTCATGCACTTAAACTTGTTTGGACCTACTAGAACTCAAAGCTTAGGTGGAAAACAATATGCTTTTGTAATTGTTGATGACTATTTTAGATATACATGGGTATTGTTTTTAGCCAACAAAAATGAAGCTTGTGATATGTTGATAACTCTTTGCAAGAAACTTCAAAATAAGAAAGGGTATAAAGTCACTAACTTTAGGAGTGATCAAGGTAGAGAATTTAAAAATAATGATGTCGAAAAATTTTGTAATGATCATGACATAAACCATAATTTCTCAGCACCTAGAACTCCACAACAAAATGGAGTTGTGGAAAGGAAAAATAGAACTCTTCAAGAAATGGTTAGAACTATGTTAAATGAAAACAATTAACCTAAGTATTTTTGGGATGAAGCTGTAAATACAACTTGTTATGTAATAAATAGGGTATCTATTAGATCAAATATAAACAAGACACCTTATGAATTATGGAAAGGGAGAATACCTAACATAGTTGACTTCCATGTATTTGGGTGTAAATGTTTTGTTCTAAATAATAAAGATAACTTTGGGAAATTTGATGCCAAATCAGATGAAGGAATTTTCTTAGGATATTCTACAAATAGTAAAGCCTATAGGATCTATAATAAAAGAACACTTACTATTGTTGAATCAATGCATGTAACTTTTGATGAATCAAATCTCCTTGTAAATGAAATCAAGAATGAAAAAAATGAGGATATCTCACAAAAGGTGAAAAATCTTGAAATTAAGGAAGAAAAAAAAAATGAAGAAACTTCAAAAGAAAAACCCACAAAAAATCAAGAATTACCAAAAGAATGGAAATACATAATAAACCATCCTCAAGATCAATTTATTGGAGAACCTGCAAGTGGAATAACCACTAGATCATCATTAAAGAATATATGCAACCATTATGCTTTCCTATCTCAAGATGAACCAAAAAATGTAGGAGAAGCATTAAATAATGATTCATGGATTATGGCCATGCAAGAAGAGCTTAATCAATTTGAAAGAAGTCAAGTATGGAAATTAGTTCCCAAACCTAAAGATCATTCAATCATAGGAACTAAATGGGTCTTTAGAAATAAGAATGATGAAAATGGGATAGTAGTTAGAAACAAGGCTAGACTAGTAGCTCAAGGATACAATTAAGAAGAAGGTATTGACTATGATGAAACCTTTACTCCTGTAGCAAGAATGGAAGCAATTAGAATGCTCGCAGTCTATGCAGCTATCGCGACGTCCCAGGAACGTGTGTGCCCCGAGTGGCGAAATAAAAATCAATTTTATATTTTCAAGAAAAAATCATGGAATGTCGGAGTCGTCACTAACCTTTTAGTGTGGTTAGAACACATGATTACTACCCCGTTAAGGGTAGAGTGGATCTACGTTACCAGAGCTAGGGTCGGGAGTTCGGTTACGTGAGGGGAAGGTACGAGCACCCCCTACGCGCCCGTTCTTACGAACGGTACCTAATTAATTTAAGAATTATCCCTAAGTTAATTTAAAAAGTCTTTAAATTACTCCTTTTATGAATTTATAAATACACATGGAAAATAAATAAATAACTAAATAAATATAATATATACATATATATTCCCTCAGAGCTTAAAGGTACGTGAAGCCCGAAGGCTAATACCCTAACATTAAAATCATATGGATAAAATCAATAAAATATTTTATACTAAAAATAAACAAAAAGATATAATAATAATAATAATAATAATAATAATAATAATAATAATAAGTTGATACAAATATACAATACTAAAAATAACACAATTAATAATATTAAATATAAACGTATGATATAAACTTAAATAATAATAACAACAATAATAATGATAATAATGAAAATAAATACCAAAATGAATAATACCATATATACTAAAATAAAATACTATCATAAATAACACAGTATTAACATACTAAAAATACGTAATACTAAACATTTAAGGTAATACTAAATATCTCAAAATACTAAAAATATCATGATAAATAGTTGCGACTATAACACCATATATGCTAAAAGAAATACTATATTAAATGATATCATATTAATAATAACAATTATATACATGATAATAATACTATATTAAGTGGTAAACCATAATATTACATATAATATAAAATCATAATATGTGCATGATAATAGAAACAATATTCTAAACCATAATAAATCTAGATATACATGTATATACGTAATAACATTATACCATAATAATAAGAGCAATATGAAATAATATATCTCAATATTACCTAAATATATATACATAACAAAAATATCAATAAACAACAATATTATAACATACCCTAAAGAGATATGACTTAAATAATACAAGTTCAATAATAATATGTAAACATCAAGAAATTACCTAAACGAAACAAATTGAGAATTAACACAACACAAACCTAAATTAATAAACCATACATATGAAATAATAAAAATAATATACATATACAAAATGTCAAATATCCAATAACAAGGAGCATATCAATAACAATAATAATACAATGATGATTAAATATTCTACGACCAATCTGTAACATACAACAAAAATAAATAAATAAATAAATAAATATAAAATAAAAACATAACCAAATAAACAAACACCTATGTATATATTACGATAATTTTTCTGACCGCACGCCCCGAAGAATTGGGAGAACTGCGCAAAACCAAAATCTATTAGTTGGAATAGTCAAGACTCAACTGCAAAAAAAAAAAAAAATCCAGACCAAAGAAAAGTAAATTTTTTTTTTATTTATGAAAACATAATTTATTACCACCAAGGAATACCACACAAATACCGGGATATGAATCTTTGGGCAGCCTCCTAATCTGCAAAAGATCACTGGTGTGCGTGTGTGGGCTGGGCTGGCCGTGGCTGGAATAGGGATGAGCAAGGGAGTCGGGCACGACGATGGAGACGAAGATGAGCCGTGTGAGAGATGATGACGGCGAGCCTGAGGAGCCGGAGTTGATGGAGCCGGAGTTGATGGAGTGACGGTGAAGCTCAGGCTATGGCTATCTTGTTCCGCTGCTGAATGAGAGAACTGAAGAAAGGCTGGTCTGGTGCGACGACACCGGGACTAGTATAATGATGACGTGAGGGTGGTGAAGCCGGGAGGTTGACGGTGTTGCGTGGGTGGTTCGCTGGAGTTGCAGCGGTAGAGAGCCGAGGATGGTCTCGGCAGGGGGGCTGGGGTTCGTGTGTGGTGGCTGCTGCTATGGTTCGCCGTGGAATTCTGGGGTCGTGGCAGTGGCAGAAACTGGAACAGAGATTTGAGGGAGAGATTGAGGAGGGGGAAAATTTATACTAGTATTCAAGAGTCGTATAACATTGATTTCCTAGCCTAGACGATTGTCATTCTCTTCAACTGCCCCAGTTCCATCAACCTATGCTTTAATCTCAAGATGATCTTTAAGACTCGGGATAAAACGTAGGCTTAGGGATGTAGGCTTTCAGAATAAAAGGAAAACTAAGGCTCAAAAAATACCACCCCAAATAATGTTTTATGCCCCTAGTTTGAGTTGAGGCGCTTTGCAAGATGTTGACCGAACTTGTTATTTAAACAAGCTGCCTACGTACCTTTTCAGGATCAGGTCATTACGTAGTTCAGACTCAACATTGAGTCTGACAAATCATTTAAGACAACAATGTATACCAATCTAGTCAGGACTTTCATTTGGACCGTAATGTAAGCTAAGGATATGGGTTAAAGAAGAAAGGAGTTACATAAGGCTCAAAATCATCAATTTCATCAAGGATAATTTGGTCAAAGATCACATATGTAGTAAGTCCCTTATTTTCTTACTTCTTCCTCTTCTTTTTCTTTCTTTTTTTTTCTTTCATTCTCTATCTCTTTTTATTACAACTTTCCCTTTTCCTTTGACTTTATTTTCATTTGAACTTCAATTGGGACGAATCTTCTTTTCTTTTTTTTTTTTCTTTTTTTAAACTGCCCTAGTGTGGGGTGTGATCCTTTGATGGGTTAATCAAGAAATGAATCTTTCGGGCTCAAAAAGGGTTTGCAAGGGATTTCTTCTTTGACTTTCTTTTGGGTAGTAGAACAATGGCCTGCCATCCTTTTGGTACTGACTATTGTCTCAAATGATTTTCCAAATGCCAAGGTACCCATGCCCAAGTTAGATTTTTGGTAATCTGACTTTAAGAAAAATTTGGTTTAACATTCAGGCTCAACTTGGTTAACAAATGGTAAATCATTGTTTGGATTCTTTTTAGGGATAACTGGTCAGCCAAAGAGGGTCATCCATCATTTAATCAAAACATGAGTGATGAATTGATAGGAAATTATCAGAACAACACAGTTGCTTCGTTCAATTCCTTGGAAAGTAAGATACTTCTTTATAACATTTGAATTTGGTGATTGTTTCATCCTTCTCTAATTTCGCCTCTTAGGTTGAATTTTCAAAAATAACAACTCTTTCCAGCTTGTGAATACTGGCAATATTACTTTCCCTATTCCCGCATGAAACATAAGCAAACAATATTTGGCAATTAGACTTATGATGCAAGTGAGATAACTAAATGCATATTGAATATAGAAAATATTCCGAGACACAGGCGTCCACGGATTACAAAAAGCAAATAACAATGGAAAATAAAAGAACATCAACTGAAAAGGATTAGATAGTTAAAAGCGCGGTACTCCAACACTCTAGCCTCTATGGATAATGATTGAAACCGTTGATTTGGGAACCTCCCTGATATGTTAACCACTTCCTTCCTCGTGTTTGGGCAAAGGATTCCTCTGGACTCCTGGTTGCTTGTCATCAAAAGCTAACCATCCTGCATCTCTTAACGATTGCACCTTATGCTTAAAAGCCCAACAACGGTCAATAGTATGGCCGGGAGAGTTAGCATGGTACTCACAACAAACCCTAGGATCATACCACTGTGGAGGAGGGTTCGCAATGGGCATCCCAGGGATTGCAAATACCATCCCCCTTTCCCGCAGCTGAGGAAATAATTTGGCATATGTCATGGGAATGGGGTCCACCCTTCGGAAGTTTCTGGTCACATTCCTGTCTTGTGCTTGCTGATTTAGTGGGGTGAACGTAGGACCAGAGTGAACAATCTAGGGCCTTGTGCCTGTATGCGCCGTTTGACTTACCATGGGCTCATTTCTTTTGGGCCATTGGTTTCCACCTCTAGTGTACTGATTCTTCCAGTTAAACTGCCCCTGTATCATTTGTGCCTCTTCCTCCTTCTTCCTATTAGTCCACCTTTTGCTTAAACCAGTTTCTGTGCCACTATCCTTGACTAGGCCTGCCTTGATATCGCCTTCAATTCTTCCTCCCGCAGCCACAATATCCATAAAATCGTAGGGAGTTGCTCCTCGAAGATGTGTGCGGTAGGCGTCTTTTAATGTGCTCACGAACAAGGAGATGGCCTCTCGGTCACTCACCGGGGGGTCCACCTGGATCGACATATGTCTCCACCTATAAGCATATTCTCTGAATGTTTCGGTGGATTTCTTCTCCATTTCTTGTAGCATCATTCGATCAGGCGCCATTTCCGTCACATGGCGGTAGTGAGTGATAAAGGCATTGGCCAAGTCCTTCCAAGTGCGGAGCCGAGCCTTATCTTGCTGAATGTACCAACGGATTGCAGACCCGATCAAACTGCTTTGAAAACAATGCATCATTAGTTTTTCATCGTCTGAGTAAGCAACCATTGCATGGTAGTACATCACTAAATGCGTTCGAGGACACCAGGTCCCATCGAACTCTTCAAAGTCTGGCATTTTGAACTTTGGTGGCAGGGTGACTTTTGGCACCAAGCACAGATCATTTGGATTAATGGAATCAAAAGTATTAGATCCTTCCATTGCTTTTAAACGTTCTTCCAATACGTCACAGCGACGCTCAGTCTCAGATTTGTTCATCCCTATATCAGAAGGTACTAATGGAGAAGTTTCTACCACTGGGAACCCCTGTGCTGACATAGTAGGGATGAAAGGAGGCATGTTTGGCAGTGGACCCCCCATGACACCAGGTGGTGGAATTGATGTTTGTCCATGGTTTGGGGTGAATCCTGGGGGATGAGCGGGGTCCACATCTACTTCGGGATCAACATGCACTGTCTTTCCCTTGTTCATCAATAACTCCAGAACCTTACTTATCTTATCATTTATCTCTTCTTGTCCTTGTTCTAGACCCAGGACTCTATTTTCTAATTGTTCACTCATTTCTCTCGCTCTTCGCCTGGTATTGTACTGATGCGTGGTGGTCTCAATTATTGCTTTATGTTACTCAAACCACCTCTTTAATTTGGAATTAAAAACCAAAAAATTTCTTTTTAGAATCATGAATGCACAATTATGTACTGCATGAGTGAATATGTTTTGATGCATGATCAGGGTATGCAATAGGTGTTTATGTATGGATGCAACAAATGTACTTATACATACAAACAAAGATATGAGTGTGCATGCAACCTATCGTGCATGACTATGTATGAAATGAAATGCATGCATACGATGTAACCTAAATGACGACTTAGCCAGGATTCTAGAAAAATTCCACTAATGAAAGATTTCAAGATTAAGACAACCATTGATGGGCCACAATTTCAGTTCAATTTCTCCCTCAACCATTCCTTTCCTAATTGACGGTCCATGTACCTCAGATTCTATGAAGGGTCAGATTATGTTCTGAGGTTGGGGTTGACCCAAGGTAGTCAACCCGTTGGATTTGTTCAATGTGGACTTGTGAACTTTAGTGTGTACTTAGGCCTCAAGTATTTTAAAATATGGGCTTCGAGCTATTTCATGATGGGATAAGACCCTAGTTGAAAAGGAATTGGGCTTGGATTACTTGAAAAATGTTGGCCCAAATTTTTAGGCAATGGGGTTGAAGCCCTCTTTTGAAATCTGGGTTTGACCCTTTTTGAAAATTAGGCCCGGGCCGAGTTTTTGCTTAGGAAAAGGTCGGGCCCAAGTTTGTTTTTAAAGAATTGGGCCCAAGTTATTTGGAAAGGGTTGGGCCGACCCATAAAATGCTTGGGCTAAGTTCTTCATTCTTTGAAAGGATGGACCATGGTCTCATTATTGGGTTTTTTCAGAATACTGGCTAAGTAGTATGTAAGTCTAAAATGGATGCAG